>NC_091983.1:402595-472606 GCF_044704955.1 Pristiophorus japonicus | reverse complement strand
CGAGGGGAGGGGTTCGAGACGGGGGCGAGGGGAGGGGTTTCGAGACGGGGGCGAGGGGAGGGGTTCGAGACGGGGGCGAGGGGAGGGGTTCGAGACGGGGGCGAGGGGAGGGGTTCGAGACGGGGGCGAGGGGAGGGGTTCGAGACGGGGGCGAGGGGAGGGGTTCGAGACGGGGCGAGGGGAGGGTTCGAGACGGGGGCGAGGGGAGGGGTTCGAGACGGGGGCGAGGGGAGGGGTTCGAGACGGGGGCGAGGGAGGGGTTCGAGACGGGGGCGAGGTTCGAGACGGGGGCGAGGGGAGGGGTTCGAGACGGGGCGAGGTCGAGGTTCGAGACGGGGGCGAGGGGAGGGGTTCGAGACGGGGGCGAGGGGAGGGGTTCGAGACGGGGGCGAGGGGAGGGGTTCGAGACGGGGGCGAGGGAGGGGTTCGAGACGGGGGCGAGGGGAGGGGTTCGAGACGGGGGCGAGGGGAGGGGTTCGAGACGGGGGCGAGGGGAGGGGTTCGAGACGGGGGCGAGGGGAGGGGTTCGAGACGGGGGCAAGATGGGGGCGAGGGGAAGGGGGAAATGGGGGCGAGGGTGAGACGGGGTGGATTGAGGCCAGGGGGAGATGGGGGCGAGGGTACGATGGGGGCGAGGGTGGGACGAGGGCGAGATGGAGTGGAGGGCGAGATTGGGTCGAGATCGAGGGAAGGGGGTCGAGATGGGTCGAGGGGAGGGGGAGAGATGGAGGCGAGGGAGGGGGAGAAATGGGGATGAGGTGGAGGGGAGGGGGAGAGGTGGAGGGAGGGGGAGAGATGGGGGCGAGGGGAGGGGAGAGGTGGGGTGGGGCGAGGGGAGGGGGAGGAGGTGGGGTGGGGGGAGATGAGGGCGAGGGTCGAGATGGGGCGGGGGGAGAGATGGGGGAGGGAGAGAGATGGGGGCGAGAGTTGGAAATGAGGGTAGAGATGGGGGTGAGGGGGGAGATTGGGTCAAGGGGAGGCGGAGGGACGGGGCGAGGGGAGGGAGGAAGGGGGCGAGGGAGGAAGGGGGGAGGGGAGGAAGGGGGGAGGGGAGGAAGGGGGGAGGAAGGGGGGAGGAAGGGGGGAGGAAGGGGGGGAGGGGAGGAAGGAGGGGAGGAAGGGGGAGGGGAGGAGGGGGGGAGGGGAGGAAGGGGGGGAGGGGAGGAAGGGGGGGTCAGGGCGGTGGGAAGGGGTGGGATGAGGGGGTGGGATGAGGGGGCGGGACGGGGCGAGGGTGAGATGGGGGCGCGATTATGATGAGATGGCGCGAGGGTGAGATGGGGTCGAGGGTGAGGGACAAGGGGGAGGGATGGGGGCAAGAGGAGGGGGCAGGGTGGGGGGGAGTGGTTGAGGTTGAGGCGAGGGGGAGAGATGGGGGCGAGGGGGAGAGATGGGGGCGAGGGGGAGAGATGGGGGCGAGGGGGAGAGATGGGGGCGAGGGGGAGAGATGGGGGCGAGGGGGAGAGATGGGGGCGAGGGGGAGAGATGGGGGCGAGGGGGAGAGAGGGGGCGAGGGGAGAGATGGGGGCGAGGGGGAGAGATGGGGGCGAGGGGGGAGAGATGGGGGCGAGGGGAGAGATGGGGGCGAGGGGGAGAGATGGGGGCGGGGGGGAGAGATGGGGGCGAGGGGGAGAGATGGGGGCGAGGGGGAGAGATGGGGGCGAGGGGGAGAGATGGGGGCGAGGGGGAGAGATGGGGCGAGGGGGAGAGATGGGGGCGAGGGGGAGAGATGGGGGCGAGGGGGAGAGATGGGGGCGAGGGGGAGAGATGGGGGCGAGGGGGAGAGATGGGGGCGAGGGGGAGAGATGGGGGCGAGGGGGAGAGATGGGGGAGATGGGGGCGAGGGGAAGGGGGTCGAGATGGGGGCGAGGGGAAGGGGGTCGAGATGGG
This sequence comes from Pristiophorus japonicus, assembly GCF_044704955.1. Lineage (NCBI taxonomy): Eukaryota > Metazoa > Chordata > Chondrichthyes > Pristiophoridae > Pristiophorus > Pristiophorus japonicus. Next base: position 470,716 of record NC_091983.1, on the reverse strand, counting down.
GGCGAGGGGAAGGGGGTCGAGATGGGGGCGAGGGGAAGGGGGTCGAGATGGGGGCGAGGGGAAGGGGGTCGAGATGGGGGCGAGGGGAAGGGGGTCGAGATGGGGGCGAGGGGAAGGGGGTCGAGATGGGGGCGAGGGGAAGGGGGTCGAGATGGGGGCGAGGGGAGTGGGTCGAGATGGGTCATGGGGAGGGGGTCGAGATGGGTCATGGGGAGGGGGTCGAGATGGGTCATGGGGAGGGGGTCGAGATGGGTCATGGGGAGGGGGTCGAGATGGGTCATGGGGAGGGGGTCGAGATGGGTCATGGGGAGGGGGTCGAGATGGGGGCGAGGGGAGGGGGTCGAGGGTGTGACGGGGACGAGATTGGGGCGAGGGTGAGATGAGGGCGAGAGGAGGGGGTGAGATGGAGGCGAGGGGAGGGGGGGTCGAGGGTGAGACGGGGGCGAGGGGAGGGGGTGAGATGGAGGCGAGGGGAGGGGGGGTCGAGGGTGAGACGGGGGCGAGGGGAGGGGGTGAGATGGAGGCGAGGGGAGGGGGGGTCGAGGGTGAGACGGGGGCGAGGGGAGGGGATGATCCCCACACGGGGCCTCCTCTTCACCCCAGCAAACTGCGGCAGCGGCTCCTCTGATTGTTTAAGCCCCCCCCGCCCCACACACAGTGCCGAAACACTTGTCCCTCCCTCTCCCCCACACCCCCCCGGCCGGCCTCCTTCCCTCTCCCCCTCTGCTCACCCAGTGTGTGTGTGTGTGTCGATCTGCCAACCAAGCGCCTCTCACAGGCCGGGGCCGCCCGCTGGTTGCCCGCCCCGGCTTAACTTCGGCGTCCGAGCCGCGGTCGCGCCTTTCCCCGCCCCTCACGCCCACAGGCAGGGTCCACACTGACAGGAATACAAGCCGCTGACAAACCACCGCCGCCGCCGGCCTCCGAAACGGGCAGCGGAGAGAATAAAAAAAACACACACACTCTCGACCCCACACTCAGCAACAAACAACCCTTCCCATTGGCTCGCCGTCACACGGCAACCACAGCACCAGCGCGTCCATTGGCCCGCCCCCCCCCTATCCTCCGGCCCAGTTCCGCGAGGGCCGCCGGGAGATGTAGTCCCGCCTCCCGCCGGAGCCGCGGCGCCCGACCGCAAGTAGAACTACATCTCCCTGCAGCCACAGTGGAACCGCCCCCACACCCCCCAACGCAAGCATGCGCACTGACAAGGACGGGCATCTTTAAAAGAGATTACTGCGCAGGCGCACTGCTATTAGGGTGGCGTATTTTTTTGGTCGAACTAAAGCGAGGGGCGAGATCGTCGTGGGGTGACTCCTCGGCGGCGTTTATCGTTTTCCTCCAGCTTTCGTGACCGGGATACTTTTGGATCGCTGCCGCTCGGTTCGAGCTATCAGGCGAACCTGGTGCTGTTTGGTTAGAATTGTGACGTGCGTATTCTTCGTGATCAAAGAAATAAATCTTGACAAAAAGGAACAGGAAACCGGAAGTTGGAGCGTGGTGACCCGGATGTAGACGGCTCCCTCCTCCTCCTCCTCCTACCCCTGTCGCCATCCCGGGTGGTTTTTGTTGCTGCGTCATCGCCGCCTCACAGTAAGTGTGTCCTCGTCCGCGAACATGTCGCTCAGGCCTGAGAGAGAGAGAGAGAGAGACTTGCATTTCACTACCTCAGGCCGTCTCGAAGCGCTTTTTTACAGCCAATGGAATAGTTTAGGAGTGTAGTCACTGTTGTAATGTGGAAAAGGCATCAGCCACATTGCGCACAGCAAGCTCCCACACACAGCAGCAACAACAACTCTTGTTGGATTGGAACACTGCAAATGTAACGCCTCTATTTATATATATATATATATTAAAAAAAAAGAGGCAGACAGAAAGCAGGAAACTATAGACCAGTTAGCTTAATATCTGTCATTGGGAAAATGCTGGAGTCCATCATTTAAAGAAGCAGTAGCAGGACATTTAGAAAATCATTGTTGAGGCCAGTTTGTTAGATATATTCAAGAGGGAGTTCGATGTGGCCCTTACGGCTAAAGGGATCAAGGGGTATGGAGAGAAAGCAGGAAAAGGGTACAAGGGGTGAATGATCAGCCATGATCATATTGAATGGTGGTGCAGGCTCGAAGGGCCGAATGGCCTGCACCTATTTTCTATGTTCTATAATACAGTCAAGCTGAGTCAGCGTGGTTTTATGAAAGGGAAATCATGTTTGACAAATTTGCTGGAGTTCTTTGAGGATGTAATGAGCAGGGTGGGTAAGGGGGTACCAGTGGATGTGCTATATTTGGATTTCCAGAAGGCATTTGACAAGGTGCCACAAAAGCTGACTGCACAAGATAAAAGTTCACGGGGTTGGGGGTAATATATTAGTATGGATAGAGAATTGGCTAACTAACAGAAAACAGAGTCGGGATAAACGGGTTATTTTCCGGTTGGCAAACAGTGAGTAGTGGGATTTTGAAGGGATAGGTGCTGGGGTCTGAACTATTTACAATCTATATTGATGATTTGGATGAAGGGACCAAGTTTGCTGATGATGCAAAGATGGGTGGAAAAGCAAGTTGTCAGGAGGACACAAAAAATCTGCAAAGGGGTATAGACAGGCTCAGTGAGTGGGCAGAAATTTGGCAGATGGAGTATAATGTGGGAAAATGTGAGGTTATCCACTTCGGAAGAAAAATTAGAAAAGAAAATTATAATTTAAATGGAGAAAAAATTGCAACATGCTTCAGTCAAAACGGACCTGGGGGCCCTCGTGCATGAAACACACAAAGTTAGTAAGCGGTGCAGCAAGTAATCAGGAAGGCAAATGGAATGTTGGTCTTTATTGCAAGGGGGTTAGCGTATAAAAGCAGAGAAGTCTTGCTACAACCTGGTGAGGCCACACCTAGAGTACTGTGTGCAGTTTTGGTCTCCGTATTTAGGGAAAGATATACTGGCATTGGAGACTGTTCAGAGAAGGTTCACTAGGTTGATTCCGGAGATGAGGGGGTTGACTTATGAAGATAGGTTGAGTAGGTTGGGCCTATACTCATTGGAGTTCAGAAGAATGAGAGATGATCTTGTAGGATAATGAGCGGGCTCGACAAGTTGGATGCAGAGAGGGTATTTCCACTAATAGGGGGAACTAAAACTAGGGGTCATAGTCTTAGAATAAGGGGCCGCCCATTTAAAACTGAGGATAAGGGGCAATTTCTTCTATTTGAGGGTTGTATTTCTATGGAATTCTCTGTCCTAGAGAACTGTGGCGGCTGGGTCATTGTAAGTCAGAGATGGACAGTTTATTGAGCGATAAGGGAATGAATCATCATCATCATCAATAAAGGGTTATGGGGAGCGGGCAGGAAAGTGGCACTGAGTCCATGATCAGATCAGCCATGATCTTAAATGGTGGAGCAGGCTTGAGGGATCAAAGTGGCCTACCCTTGCTCCTATTTCTTGTGTTCTTACTGCAATTGTATAGTATCAGGCGGTCCCTCCTATCAATAACCCGCTTCCACACCAAAGAGGGATGAGTTCACAGGTGTTTCAATGAGGGACCTGACATTCTAGGTCCCGAACTACATATTGAAGGGTGGAAGATGCCTGTGCGTGGATTCTTTTAACGTGGGGTGGCCGTTGCACACCAGCCACCACACGGGGCTTGACAGAGCTAGGTCTTGATCCAGTGGCAAGGGTTAACCAAGACGACTGGAGGCCAAGCTCTGCTGCACGGACATGCTCCTACTATCCATAGATCGCAGTGTGGGCTGGTCCATGCTGCCCCTAGGCCCTCATCTCTTCTGGGTCCCGAACCCTGCTGAGAGCGCACCTGGAATATTGTGTACAGTTTTGGTCTCCTTACCCAAGGGAGGGTATACTTGCCATTGAGAGTGTGCAACAAAGGTTCACCATACTGATTCCTGGGATGGGGTATTGTTTTATGAAGAGAAATTGAGTCGACTCGCCCTGTATTCTCGAGTTTAGAAGACTCAGGTGATCTCATTGAAACATATAAAATTCGTACAGGGCTTGATAGGGTAGATGTAGGGAAGATGTTTCCCCTGGCTGGTGAGGGGTCGGCCATTTAGGACTGAGATGAGGAGAAACTTCTTCACTCAGAGGGTGGTGAATCTTTGGAATTCTCTACCCCAGAGGGCTGTGGAGGCTCAGTCGTTGAGGATATTGAAGACAGAGATCGATAAATTTTTGGATATTAAGGGATATGGGGACAGTGCAGGAAAGTGGAGTTGAGGTAGAAGATCAGCCATGATCTAATTGAATGCTGGAGCAGGCTCGAAAGACCGAATGGCCTACTCCTAATTCTTATGTTATGTTGACTTGTATTTATATAGTGTCTTTAATGTAGTGAAACGTCCCAAGGTGCTTCACAGGAGTATTGGGATTTTAAAAAATTTGTCACCGAGCCGCATAAGTCGAAATTAGGGCAGGTGACCAAAAACATGGTCAGAGGTAGGTTTTAAGAAGCGTCTTGGAGGAAAGTGAGGTGGCAAGATTTAGGCAGGGAGTTCCAGAGCTTAGGGCCGAGGCAACAGAAGGCACGGCCATCAATGGTTGAGCGATTATAATCGGAGATGCTCAAGAGGGCAGAATTAGAGGAGCGCAGATATCTCGGGGGTTGTGGGGCTGGAGGAGATTACAGAGATAGGGAGGGATTTGAAAATAAGGATGAGAATTTTGAAATCGATGCTGTGCTGAACTGGAAGCCAATGTAGATCAGCGAGCAGTGGATGATGGATGATAATTTAAGCAATGTGATAATGACCAGATAATCTGTTTTTGTTATGTTGATTGGGTAAATATTGGCCAGGACACCGGGGAGAATTACTGTGTTCTTCAAAACAGTGCCATGGAATCTTTTACATTCACCTGAGGGGCAGACGGGCCCTCAGTTTAACGTCTCATCCGAACGACGGTACCTCCAACAGTGCAGCAGCCCCTCAGCACTGCACTCGGAGTGTCAGCCTGGATTTTGAGTTCAAATCTCTGAAGTGGGACTTGAACCGACGACCTAATCAAGTCAAGCCTGCTCCTTCCACTGTTCTAGCTACTCAAATTCATTTCAAGTTGCATTGTTAGACTTTTTAAACATAAAGCAAAAGACAGAAAGTAGATGAGGAAAAGTGGAGGGCAGAGAAACCCAAGAAAAAGAACAAAAAGGGCCACTGTACAGCAAAATTCGAAAAGGACAAAGGGTGTTAAAAAAAACAAGCCTGAAGGCTTTGTGTCTTAATGCAAGGAGTATCCGCAATAAGGTGGATGAATTAACTGTGCAAATAGATGTTAACAAATCTGATGTGATTGGGATTACGGAGACATGGCTCCAGGATGATCAGGGCTGGGAACTCAACATCCAGGGGTATTCAACATTCAGGAAGGATAGAATAAAAGGAAAAGGAGGTGGGGTAGCATTGCTGGTTAAAGAGGAGATTAATGCAATAGTTAGGAAAGACATTAGCTTGGATGATGTGGAATCTATATGGGTAGAGCTGCAGAACACCAAAGGGCAAAAAACATTAGTGGGAGTTGTGTACAGACTTCCAAACAGTAGTAGTGATGTTGGGGAGGGCATCAAACAGGAAATTAAGGGTGCATGCAATAAAGGTGCAGCAGTTATAATGGGTGACTTTAATATGCACAAAAATTGGGCTAGCCAAACTGGAAGCAATATGGTGGAGGAGGATTTCCTAGAGTGCATATTGGTTTTCTAGACCAATATGTCGAGGAACCAACTAGGGGGGAGGCCATCTTAGACTGGGTGTTGTGTAATGAGAGAGGATTAATTAGCAATCTCGTTGTGCAAAGCCCCTTTGGGAAGAGTGACCATAATATGGAAGAATTCTGCATTAGGATGGAGAATGAAACAGTTAATTCAGAGACCATGGTCCAGAACTTAAAGAAGGGTAACTTTGAAGGTATGAGGCGTCAATTGGCTAGGATAGATTGGTGAATGATACTTAAGGGGTTGACTGTGGATGGGCAATGGCAGACATTTAGAGACCGCATGGATGAACTACAATAATTGTACATTCCTGTCTGGCGTAAAAATAAAAAAGGGAAGGTGGCTCACCCGTGGCTATCAAGGGAAATCAGGGATAGTATTAAAGCCAAGGAAGTGGCATACAAATTGGCCAGGAATAGCAGCGAACCCGGGGACTGGGAGAAATTTAGAACTCAGCAGAGGAGGACAAAGGGTTTGATTAGGGCAGGGAAAATAGAGTACGAGAAGAAGCTTGCAGGTAACATTAAGACGGATTGCAAAAGTTTCTATAGATATGTAAAGAGAAAAAGGTTAGTAAAGACAAACGTAGGTCCCCTGCAGTCAGAATCAGGGGAAGTCATAACGGGGAACAAAGAAATGGCAGATCAATTGAACAAGTACTTTGGTTCGGTATTCACTAAGGAGGACACAAACAACCTTCCGGATATAAAAGGGGTCAGAGGGTCTAGTAAGGAGGAGGAACTGAGGGAAATCCTTATTAGTCGGGAAATTGTGTTGGGGAAATTGATGGGATTGAAGGCCGATAAATCCCCAGGGCCTGATGGACTGCATCCCAGAGTACTTAAGGAGGTGGCCTTGGAAATAGCGGATGCATTGACAGTCATTTTCCAACATTCCATTGACTCTGGATCAGTTCCTATCGAGTGGAGGGTAGCCAATGTAACCCCACTTTTTAAAAAAGGAGGGAGAAAGAAAACAGGGAATTATAGACCGGTCAGCCTGACCTCAGCAGTGGGTAAAATGATGGAATCAATTATTAAGGATGTCATAGCAGCTCATTTGGAAAGAGGTGACATGATAGGTCCAAGTCAGCATGGATTTGTGAAAGGGAAATCATGCTTGACAAATCTTCTGGAATTTTTTGAGGATGTTTCCATTGGAGTGGACAAGGGAGGACCAGTTGATGTGGTATATTTGGACTTTCAGAAGGCTTTCGACTAAGTCCCACACAAGAGATTAATGTGCAAAGTTAAAGCACATGGGATTGGGGGTAGTGTGCTAACGTGGATTGAGAACTGGTTGGCAGACAGGAAGCAAAGAGTAGGAGTAAATGGGTGCTTTTCAGAATGGCAGGCAGTGACTAGTGGGGTACCGCAAGGTTCTGTGCTGGGGCCCCAGCTGTTTACACTGTACATTAATGATTTAGATGAGGGGATTAAATGTAGTATCTCCAAATTTGCGGATGCCACTAAGTTGGGTGGCAGTGTGAGCTGCGAGGAGGATGCTGTGAGGCTGCAGAGTGACTTGGTTAGGTGAGTGGGCAAATGCATGGCAGATGAAGTATAATGTGGATAAATGTGAGGTTATCCCCTTTGGTGGTAAAAACAGAGAGACAGACTATTATCTGAATGGTGACAGATTAGGAAAAAGGGAGGTGCAACGAGACCTGGGTGTCATGGTACATCAGTCATTGAAGGTTGGCATGCAGGTACAGCAGGCGGTTAGGAAAGCAAATGGCATGTTGGCCTTCATAGCGAGGGGATTTGAGTACAGGAGCAGGGAGGTGTTGCTGCAGTTGTACAGGGCCTTGGTGAGGCCACACCTGGAGTATTGTGTACAGTTTTGGTCTCCTAACTTGAGGAAGGACATTCTTGCTATTGAGGGAGTGCAGCGAAGGTTCACCAGACTGATTCCCGGGATGGTGGGACTGACATATCAAGAAAGACTGGATCAACTGGGCTTGTATTCACTGGAGTTCAGAAGAATGAGAGGGGACCTCATAGAAACGTTTAAAATCCTGACTGGTTTAGACAGGTTAGATGCAGGAAGAATGTTGGGGAAGTCCAGAACCAGGGGTCACAGTCTAAGGATAAGGGGTAAGCCATTTAGGACCGAGATGAGGAGAAACTTCTTCACCCAGAGTGATGAACCTGTGGAATTCTCTACCACAGAAAGTTGTTGAGGCCAATTCACTAAATATATTCAAAAGGGAGTTAGATGAAGTCCTCACTACTAGGGGGATCAAGGGGTATGGCGAGAAAGCAGGAATGGGGTACTGAAGTTGCATGTTCAGCCATGAACTCATTGAATGGCGGTGCAGGCTAGAAGGGCCGAATGGCCTACTCCTGCACCTATTTTCTATTTGTGTTTCTGTAATCTTTGAGTGCCAATGTCACTCGTAGTTGGCTCAGTTCCACTGACAAAGTTTGATTTCCTTTTCAGTTCTTTTGACTTTTCTTGTAAGTGCTTTAATACCAAAAAACTCGCACTGGAATTCTGAACATTTTAATATATATATGAAATAAAATGTGCAGTAGGTCAATTAATGTTTGGTTCTGATGAACGGTCACACTTCTCTTTTCAGGTACCTACCTATGGAATCATAAGAACATAAGAATTAGGAGCAGGAGTAGGCCATTCGGCCCCTCGAGCCTGCTCCGTCATTCAATAAGATCAGGGCTGATCTTCGACCTCAACTCCACTTGCCTGTACTATCCCCATATCCCTTGATTCCCTTAATATCCAAAAATCTATCGATCTCTGTCTTGAATATACTCAAGGCTGAGCCTCCACAGCCCTCTGGGGTAGAGAATTCCAAAGATTCACTACCCTCTGAGTGAAGAAGTTTCTCCTCATCTCAGTCCCAAATGGCTGACCCCTTATTCTGAGACTGTGACCCCTGGTTCTAGACTCCTCAGCCAGAGGAAATATTCTCCCTGCATCTGCCCTGTCTAGCCCTGTAAGAATGTTGTATGTTTCAATAAGATCACCTCTCATTCTTCTAAACGCTAGAGAATATAGGCCTGGTCTACTAAATAGAATAGTGCAGTACAGAAGAAGGCCCCACAGAGACCTATCCATAAGAACAAGAAGTAGGAGCCACCTGGCCCCCCGAGCCTGCTCCGCCATTTAATAAGATCATGGCTGATCTGATCATGGACTCAGCTCCACTTCCCTGCCCGCTTCCCATAACCCTTTATTCCCTTATCACTCAAATATCTGTCTATCTCAGTCTTAAATATATTTAATGACCCAGCCTCCACAGCTGGGGTAGAGAATTCCATAGAATTACAACTCTCAAATAGAAGAAATTCCGCCTCATCTCAATTTTAAATGGGTGGTCCCCTTATTCTGAGACTATGTCTCCTAGTTTTAGTTTCCCCTATGAGTGGAAATATTCTCTCTGCGTCCACCTTGTCGAGTCCCCTTATTATCTTGTGTTTCGATAAGATCACCTCTCATTCTTCTGAACTCCAATGTGTATAGGCCCAACCTACTGAACCTATCCTCATGTCAACCCCCTCATCTCCAGAATCAACTGAGTGAACCTTCTCTGAACAGTCTCCAATGCAAGTATATCGTTCCTTAAATACGGAGACCAAAGCTGTACACAGTACTCTACGTGTGGCCTCATCAATACCCTGTATCGTTGTAGCAGGACTTCTCACTACAAAAGCATGGGCCTGGCGCTAAACAGCAGTAAGGTCCTCCACCAACCTGTCCTCGCCGCACAGCACTGCCCCCCCCCCTCCCCAGTCATCAAGATCCATGGCGCGGCCCTGGACACCGTGGACCACTTCCCCTATCTCGGGAGCCTCCTATCAACAAGAGCAGGCATTGATGACGAGATCCAACACCGCCGCCATTGCAGCCTTTGGCCGTCTGAGGGAAAACAGTGTTTGAAGACCAGGCCCTCAAAACTGTCACCAAGCTCGGGGTCTATAGGGCTGTAGTAATACCTGCCCTCCTGTATGGCTCAGAAACATGGACCATGTACAGCAGACACCTCAAGTCACTGGAGAAATACCAACAACGATTTCTTCGCAAGATCCTACAAATCCCCTGGGAGGACAGACACACCAACGTTAGTGTCCTCGTCCAGGCCAACATCCCCAGCATTGAAGCACTGACCACACGTGATCAGCTCCGCTGGGCAGGCCACATAGTTCGCATGCCAGAGATGAGACTCCCAAAGCAAGCGCTCTACTCTGAACTCGTCCACGGCAAACGAGCCAAAGGAGATCAGCGGAAACGTTACAAGGACACCCTCAAAGCCTCCCTGATAAAGTGCAACATCCCCACTGACACCTGGGAGTCCCTGGCCAAAGACCGCCCTAAGTGGAGGAAGTGCATTCGGGAGGGCGCTGAGCACCTTGAGACTAGTCGTCGAGCGCAGGCAGCGGAAAGAGCGTGCGGCAAACCAGTCCTACCCACCCCTTCCTTTGACGACTGTTTGTCCCACTTGTGACAGGGACTGTGGCTCTCGTCTTGGACTGTTCAACCACCTAAGAACTCATTGTGAAAGCAAGTTTTCCTCGATTCCGAGGGACTGCCTCTGATGATTTTGTTTTCCTTCAAGTACTTGTCCAATTTCCTTTTTGAAGGGTACTGTTGACTCTATCCACCACCCCAACAGGCAGTGCATTCCAAATCTTAACCACTTTTTGCATAAAAAAGATTTTCTTCATGTTGCCTCGGGTTCTTTTGCCAATCATCTTAAATCTGTGCCCCCTCATCGTTGACCCTTCAGTTATTCGAAACAGTTTCTCTGTAATTCCTTTACCTAAACCCATGAATTTAAACGCCCATATCAAATCTTCTCTTGGCCTTCTCTGCTCCAGGGAGAACACCCCCAGCTTCTCTAGTCTATCTATCTAACTGTAATCCCTCATCCCTGGAACCATTTCAGTCAATCTCTTCTGTACCCTCTTCAAAGCCTTCACATACTTCCTAAAGTGTGATGCCCAGAATTGGACACAATACTTCAGCAGGAGCAGAACTAGTGTTTTATATAGGTTTGGAATAACTTCCTGGCTTTTGTACTCTGTTTCTCTATGTATAAAGCCCAGGATCCCATATGCTTTATTAACTGCTTTGTTGACTGTTGTGGTGGTGGATACAGTATCAACAGTAGCTTTGTTGAAGGTCCTGCCTGCCACCTTCAAAGACTTGTCTACAAACACCCCCAGATTTCCCTGTTCTTGCATCCCCTTTAAAATTATAGTATACAGTGAGTATGGTCTCTCCTTATTTTTCCTACCAAAATGTATTACACTTCCCTGTGTTGAATTTCATCTGTCATGTGCCTGTCCATTCCATCAGCCTGTCTTGTCTATCTTGAAGTCTATTGCTATCTTCCTCACTGTTTACTACATTCCCAACTTTCGTGTCACCTTCAAGTTTTGAAATTGTGCCCTGTACCCCCAAGTTGTCAATGTATATTAGCGGTTAATGTTAACGGTTCTCTCCTCTGGTACTGTCCCCCTCTCCCTCAAAGCTGCTGTCATCACCCCTCAAACAGCCAACCCCCAACCCCTCAGTCCTTGCAAACTACTGCCCCATCTCCAACCTCCCTTTCCTCTCCCTAGTCCTTGAACGTGTTGTCGCCTCCCAAGCCCGTGCCCATCTTTCCCACAATTCCATGTTTGAATGCCTTCAATCCGGTTTCCGTCCCTGCCACAGTACCGAACGGCTCATCAAAGTCACAAATGACATTCTTTGTGACTTGTGACAAAGGTAAACTATCCCTCCTCGTCCTTCTCAACCTGTCTGCAGTCTTTGACACAGTTGACCACTCCATCCTCCTCCAACGCCTCTCCACCGTCGTCCAGCTGGGTGGGTCTGCACTCTTTAGGTTCAATTGTATCTGGTAATCGTAGCCGGAGAATCACCTACAATGGCTTCTCTTCCTGCTCCCACACCGTTACCTCCGATGTACCCAAAGGATCTATCCTGGCCTCTTCCTATTCTCATCTACATGCTGCCCCTTGGCGACATCATCTGAAAACACAGCGTCAGTTTCCACATGTACACTGATGACACCCAGCTCTACCTCACTACCACTTCTCTCCACAGTCACTAAATTGTCAAACTGCTTGTCTGATATCCGGTACGAGATGAGCAGATATTTTCTTCAATTAAATATTAGAAAGACCGAAGCCATTGCTTTGGGTCCCTGCTACAAACTCCGTTCCCAAGCCACTGACTCCATTCTTCTCCCTAACATCTGTCTGAGGCTGACCAACTCTGTTTGCAACCTTGGTGTCACATTTGACCCTGAAATGAACTTCCAACATATCCGTAACATAACATAATTTCCACCTCCGTAACATCGCCCGTCTCCACCCCTGTCTCAGCTCATCTGCTGAAACCCTCATCCATGCCTCTGTTACCTCTAGACTTCACTATTCTAATGCACTCCTGGCTAGCCTCCCACATTCTACCCTATGTAAACTAGAGGTGATCCAAAACTCGGCTGCCCGTGTCCTAACTCAACACCTGTTCACTTATCACCCCTGTGCTCATTGACCTACATTGGCAAGACAATTTTAAAATTCTCATCCTTGTTTTCGAATCCTTCCATGGCCTCGCCCCTCTCTATTTCTGTAATCTCCTCCAGCCCCACAACCTCCCGAGATATCTGTGCTTTAATTCTGCCCTATTGAGTATCCCTGATTATAATCATTCAACCAGTGGTGGCCGTGCCTTCTGTTGCCTAGGCCCGAAGCTCTGGAAAACTCCTCCTCTGCCTCTCTACCTCTTTCCTCCTTAAGATGCTCCTTAAAACCTACCTGTTTGACCAAGATTTTGGTCATCTACCCTAATTTTTCCTCATATAAGAACATAAGATATAGGAACAGGAGTAGGCCATACTGCTCCTTGAGCCTGCTCCGCCATTCAATAAGATCATGGCTGATCCGATCATGGACTCAGCTCCACTTCCCCGCCCACTCCCCATAACCCCTTATCACTCAAGAAACTGTCTATTTCTATCTTAAATTTATTCAATGTCCCAGCTTCCACAGCTCTCTGAGGCAGCAAATTCCACAGATTTACAACCCTCTGAGAAGAAATTCCTCCTCGTTTCTGTTTTAAATGGGCAACCCTTATTCTAAGATCATGTCCTCTAGTTCTAGTCTCCCTCATCAGTAGAAACATCCTCTCTGCATCCACCTTGTCAAGCCCCCTCATAATCTTATACATTTCAATAAGATCACTTCTCATTCTTCTGAACTCCAGTGAGTAGAGGCCCAACTTACTCAACCTTTCCTCATAAGTCAACCCCCTCATCCCCAGAATCAACCTAGTGAACCTTCTCTGAGCTGCCTCCAAAGCAAGTATATCCTTTCGTAAATATGGAAACCAAAACTGCACACAATATTCCAGGTGTGGCCTCACCAATACCCTGTATAACTATAGCAAGACTTCCCTGCTTTTATACTCCATCCCCTTTGCAATAAAGGCTAAGATTCCCTTTCTTATGTTCTTGTGTATAATCAAGCTGATGTCTGTCACATGCCCCCTTTTTCTGCTTCATCCTGCTCTCTAAATCTGATCGTCACCTGGGGAGCTCTGACTTTGGTTACCCTTGCTTTCTCCCTTGTCGGAATGTACCTCGACTGTACCCCAACCATCTCCTCTTTAACGGCTGCCCATTACCTTTTTGCCTTCTCTACCATAAAGCTTCTGTTTCATTTAAACAAGATAAACTTGACAAATTCTCTCCCTGTGGATCAAACTAGTTCTTTTGCTCGAAGGGAAAAGATAGATAAAGAGTCATGGAAGGGGCTGCTCCCACAGATCAATAAAAATAATCTTTGAGATCTCCTCTGCATCGCTTTTTATGTTTGTGCTGTCGCTATGCTTCAGTTGACACTTCCAATACATTTCTCCTGATTTTTGACACTAAAACATGGAAGCTACAAAACTACAGGAAAAAAAATCGAACTTTAAAAATTGACTCGGTGCAACTTCTCATATGACTGCAGTATTTCAGTGTTCTTTTATCTTTTAGTCCTTGCGGTCTCGTTCTGGGATGCATACCAGTTAAGAATAGCGCTTCGTAGAATGATCATTGTCCATTTAACTAAGCATAGATAAACATTTGTGGCTGTTGGTTTTGTAATTGTTGCCTTTAGCTAATTTGCTCTTCTCATTTTGGCAAACCATTGGTTTAGTGCACCAGTGCAGACTGAGGATGGTCTGATACTGTTAAATCCCCATTCAGCAGTGAGAATGGGCTGCTGCTTCACAGGAAATGGTTATAATGATCCATATTTTCACATGGTTCGACACCTCTGACTTTTGTCCAGATGAAGAAGCATGTAAAATATTAAAGATTTGTTCAAATTAATCATCCAATATTTTAGGTTTAAGGAAATGAGCAAAATGTCATGTGAACTGCTAACCAGAATGGATTACTTGTTAAATGTGATCTTCCATTCTGTTTTATATAGAAAGATTGTGGGCTAGTCACTATCTCAAGTTTTTGTAGAAACTTCACTTTTAATACTAAGACACTCTCAAGTCTGATCTCCTATCACTCATCATAGGCAGTCCCTCGGAATCGAGAAGGTTTGCGTCCACTCTTAGAATGAGTCCTTAGGTGGCTGAAAAGTCCAATACGAGAACCACAGTCCCTGCCACAGGTGGGACAGACAGACAGTCGTTGAGGGTAAGGGAGGGTGGGACTGGTTTGCCGCACGTTTTTTCTGCTGCCTGCGCTTGATTTCTGCATGCTCTTGGTGATGAGACTCGAGGTGCTCAGTGCCCTCCTAGATGCACTTCCTCCATTTAGGGCGGTCTTTGGCCAGGGACTCCCAGGTGTTGGTGGAGATGTTGCACTTTATCAGAGAGGCTTTGAGGCTGTCCTTGTAACGTTTCTTCTGTTCACCGTTGGCTCATTTGCCATGAAGGAGTTCCAAGTAGAGCGCTTGCTTTGGGAGTCTCGTGTCTGGCATGCGGACAATGTGACCTGCCCAGCGGAGCTGATCAAGTGTGGTCAGTGCTTCAGAGCTGGGGATGTTGGCCTGGACGAGGACACTGATGTTGGTGCGTCTATCCTCCCAGGAGATTTGTAGGATCTTGCGGAGACATCGTTGGTGGTATTTCTCCAGCGACTTAAGGTGGCTACTGTACATGGTCCATGTCTCTGAGCCATACAGGAGGGCGGGTATTACTACAGCCCTGTTGACCATGAGCTTGGTGGCAGATTTGAGGGCCTGGTCTTCAGACACTGATTTCCTCAGGCGGCCAAAGGCTGCGCTGGTGCACTGGGGACGGTGTTGAATCTCCTCCCCAGTGTCTGCTTTTGTTAATAAAAAGGCTCCCGAGGTATGGGAAATGGTCCACATTGTGGATCTTGATGACTGAGGGGCAATGCTGTGCAGCGAGGACAGGTTGGTGAAGGACCTTTGTCTTACGAATGTTTAGCGTAAGGCCCATGCTTTCATACACCTCAGTAAATACATCGATTATGTCGTGGAGTTCAGCCTCTGTATGTGCGCAGACGCAGGCGTCGTCGCGTACTGTAGCTCGACGACAGAGGTTGGGGTGGTCTTGGACCTGGCCTGGAGACGGTGAAGGTTGAACAGCTTCCCACTGGTTCTGTAGTTTAGTTCCACTCCAGCGGGGAGCTTGTTGACTGTGAGGTGGAGCATGGCAGCGAGGAAGACTACCAAGTCACTGGCTGCGTGTATTCCCGAATGGTTCCATTAGAAACAGCAGGGACTTTAAATTCAAAACTCCAGATCTCTGGGACACCTGAAATCCATGTTATCAATGAGGGAATGTGCACCTTGAGCTGGTAGCGTGCTCAGCTCAGGAGTGGCACTTGGGTCAATATGAAGCTACTTTGGTGTCCTGTTAGTAATTGCAAAGAAGGGGCTGAGCAGTGAGGGAAACTGTCTGAGAGCCTCCTTACTGGAATTGATACATCTACAAATGGGCAAATAAAATAGTGGCAAATCTGTTATTTTCCATAAAAAGGCAGATTTTGAACAAACATAGGTTTCTTTCCTTTTAGCTTGTGCGGCAAAGATATGTGGCTACCTTCTGCATGTAATTTAACTTTCTCTTAACCAAAGGCTATCATTATTCTGTGGGAGCAAGCTTGACTTGGTTAAACAGTGTGTTCACATTCTTACTCATTTGGGTCCAGTGACTCAAGTGTCCTGGCGGCTGTGCTGGCAAAGCAGGCAAATTTTGTTTTTGCTTTCAGCGTGCTGATGCTAAGTCGAATTTGCTGGCCCTAAATGTGCAGCATTTAAAAGTATTTTGCAGCAAGGCTGTATTCCAGTCTTCTCAAGTTTCTGTCCTCAAATCTTTTAATTAGATTTTTGCAAAGAACACTTTTTTTTTTAAAGTTACTTACGGCTGGTGTCTAATCGTTCACTGTGCTGTTTCCAAGATTTATGTGACATCTTTGCTGAGTGATGTGTGACACATCTACACAGATCGAACACTCAGCGCCCTTTGCTGTTTTAACGCCGTGTCTCTGAACTGAGTTTCTCAAACAATCTTAAATAATGTGTAATTAGAAGCACATAGAGGTTGATTCTGCAGCCACATTTATTTATTTTAAAAAAATTCATCGTCCACATTGCTAAACATATTATAAATGCATGTTGCCAAAAGCCAAGTGGTTTCCATGTTGAATGGAAAGGTACCATTTAAAAATGACAAGTGATTAGTTCCTGTGAACTGCAGGTTGGGATTAGGTGACATCTTACTTTTCAGTAAATGTGCGGTTGACACTTCATTAGCATCTCTGAGTCTGTGCTCTCAAGCTGGAACAGTTAGGGGTTAGGGCTTCAGTTCAGTGCCGTGTAATGGGAATTTAGCTGCTGACTGCACTTTATTGTGCCAGCTGATTGTGAGTGGCATTAACAGCAGTCGCCAAGTCCAAACGGCAGATGGTCTCGCTCTTGCTGGATATTAAAAAAATCTGTGACCATAAGCGATTCTGCTGGATGCACGGCTTAATTTTTTTTGTTCTCCGACTAATTTTCTCTTCCCTTCCACCCCTTGAAGTCATTGCCCCCTTGATGAGTCAGATGTCACTTCTAATTACAAATAATTTGCTTCTGCAAGTATGTAAAAAGGAAGAGAGAAGTAAAAGTAAGCATTGGTCCTGTAGAGGCTGAGACAGGTGAAATTATAATGGGGAATAAGGAAATGGCAGCGACTTTAATAAAACAAATTTTATATCCATCTTCATAGTAGAAGACACAGAAAGCATACCAAAAATAGTAGGGAACCAAGGGGCTAATAAGAGTGAGAAACTTAAGTAATTATCAGCAGAGAAAAACTACTTGAGAAACCAAGGAGACTGAAAGCCGACAAATCCCCTGGACTACATCCTGGGGATCTAAAATGGGTGGATGCATTGGTTTTGATCTTCCAAAATTCCCTAGATTTTAGAACGGTTCCAGTGGATTTGAAGGTACCAACGGTAACTCCGCTATTCAAGAAAGGAGGGAGAGAGACCATGGGGAATTACAGGCCAGTTAGCCTGACATCAGTCGTCGGGGAAAATGTTCGACTCCATTGTTAAGGAAGTGGTAACGGGACACTTAGAAAATCATAATATGGAGTCAACATGGTTTTATGAAAGGAAAATCATGTTTAACAAATTTATTAAACTTCTTTAAGGATGTAACTGGTTGGGTAGATAAATGAGAACCAGTGGATGCAGTATATTTGGGTTTCCAAAAGACATTCGACAACATAAGGGCTCATGGGATTGGGGGAAATATGGTAGAATAGAGTGTATAGAGGATTGGTTAACAGAGTAGGGATAAACGGGTAATTTTAAGGTTGTAACTAGTGGGGTGCCACAAGGATCAGTGCAGGGGCTTCAGATATTTAGAATCTATAATTAATGACTTCGATGAAGGGACCAAGTTTGCTGATGATACAAAGCTAGGTGGGAAAGTAAGTTGAGAGGAGAACACAGTGTCTGCAAAGGGATGTAGACAGGTTAAATGAGTGGGTAATAAGGTGGCAGGTAAAATATAATGTGGGGTTATTCACTTTGGTAGGAAGAATAGAAAAACAGAATATTTTTAAATGATGAGAAACTATTAAATGCTGTGTTCAGGGAGATTTAGGTATCCTCGTACACAAAACACAAAGTTAGGATGCAGATACAGCAAGCAATTAGGAGGGCAAGAGGATTGGAGTATAGAGTAAGGAAGTCTTGCTACAATTGCACAGGGCCTTGAGACCACGCCTGGAGTACTGTGCACAGTTTTGGTCTCCCTTATCTGAGAAAGGACATACATGTGCAACCAAGGTTCACTAGATTGATCCCTGGGAGGGGAAATTGAGTAGACAGGGCCTATACTCTCGAGTCCAGAAGAATGAGAGGTGATCTCAGTGAATCATAAGGTTCTGAGGGGATTGACAGGGTAGATGCTGAGAGGATGTTTCCCCTGGCTGGAGAGTCGAAAACTAGGGGGGCACAGTCTCAGGATAAGGGGTCGGCCGTTTAAGACCGAGATGAGGAGGGATTCCTTTACTCAGAGGATTGTTAATATTTAGAATTCTCTACCCCAAAGGACTGTGGATGTGGAGTTGTTGGGTATATGTCAAGGCTGAGATAGATATTTTTGGACTCTAGGGGAATCGAAGGATATGGGGATCGGGAGTGAAAGTGGATTTGAGGTTGAGATTCAGCCATTATCTTATTGAATGACGAAGGGCCATATGGCCTAATCCTGCTATTTCTTATGTTATAATTACATAGAATTTACAGCACAGAAAGAGCCATTCGACCCAACTTGTCTATGCCAGTGTTTATGCTCCATACAAGCATTTTCCTACCTCCTTCATCTCGCCCTATCAGCACAACCTTCTATTCCTTTCTCCCTCGTGTACTTGCCTAGCTTCCCCTTAAATCCATCTATTTTATTCACCTCAACTACACCATGTGGCAGCAATTCCATATTCTAACCACTCCTCCATCTTCAAATCCCATGGCAAAAGCTCACCTGAGAATAGGCACTTCGTGTATAGAATTTTCTCCTGAACTCCTTATTGGATTTATTAGTGCCTATCTTCTATTTATGACCCCTAGTTTTGGACTTGATGGTGGCAAATGTCTTCGTAGCTCATCCAGGTGTCCATTCTCAGGTGAGCTTTTGCCACGAGATTTGAAGATGGGTGAGTGCTTCACCAATGAGCTCAATCCTGTTTTCTTCCATGTGCACATCCAGTAGAAACCTTAACTCATTCTTTGTCCTTCCTCCTCCCGCACCTAGTGATGTGAACCAAATGCAGCACCATACCTCTCTGGCGGAGATGGACAGATTTTTGAGTGCTAAGGGAATAAAGGGTTATGGGGAGCGGGCGGAGAAGTGGAGCTGAGTCCATGATCAGATCAGCCATGATCTTATTGAATAGCGGAGCAGGCTCAAGGGGCCAAGTGGCTACTCCTATTTCTTATGTTCTTATAACCACTGCCTCGGTTGACAGCTAACTCATAAGAACACCAGAAATAGGAGCAGGAGTCGGCCATTTGTCGTCTCAAGCCTGCTCCGCCGTTCAATAAGATCATGGCTGATCTGATCTTGGGCTCACCTCCACTTCCATGCCCGCTCCCCATAACCCTCGACTCCCTTATCATTGAAGAATCTGTCTATCTCCACCTTAAATATATTCAATGACCCAGCCCCCACAGCTCTCTGGGGCAGAGAATTCCAAAGATTCACGACCCTCAGAGAAGAAACTCCTCCTCATTTCCATTTTAAATGGACGGCCCCTTATTCTGAAACTATGCTCCCCCCCCTAGTTCTAGGTTCTCCCACAAGGGAAAACATCCTCTCTGCATCTACCCTGTCAAGCACCCTCAGAATCTTACACATTTCAATAAGATCATCTCTCATTCTTGTAAACTCCAATGAGTATAGGCTCAACCTATCCTCACAAGACAACCTCTTCATCTCTGGAATCAACCTCATGAACCTTCTCTGAACTGCCTCCAATGCAAGTATATCCTTCCTTAAATAAGGAGACTAAAACTGTACGCAGTACTCCAGGTGTGGTCTCACCAATACCCTGTACAGTTGTAGCAGGACTTCTCTGCTTTTATACTCCATCCCCCTTGCAATAAAGGCCAACATTCCATTTGCCTTCCTAATTACTTGCTGTACCTGCAACTAACTTTGTGTTTCATGTACAAGGACACCCAGATCCCTCTGTATTGCAGCATTTTGTAATCGCTCCCCATTTAAATAATTTGCTTTTTTATTTTTCCTACCTAAGTGGATAACCTCACATTTTCCCACATTATACTCCATCTGCCAAATTTTTGTCCACTCACTTAGCCTGTCTATATCCCTTTGCAGATTCTTTGCGTCCTCCTCACAACTTGCTTTCCCTACCTATCTTTGTATCATCAGCAAATTTGGCTACATTACACTTGGTCCCTTCATCCATGCCATTAATATAGATGGTAAATAGTTGAGATCCCAGCACTGATCCCTGTGGCACCCCACTAGTTATAGTTTGCCAACCTGAAAATGACCCATTTATCCCGACTCTCTTTTCTGTTTGCCAATGCTCTATCCATGCTAATATATTACCCCAAGCACTGTGAGCTCTTATCTTGTGCAGTAATCTTTTATGTGGTATCTTATCAAATGACTTCTGGAAATCCAAATACATAACATCCACTGGTTCCTCTTTATCCATCCTGCTCGTTACATTCTCAAAGAACTCCAGCAAATTTGTCAAACGTGATTTCCCTTTCATACAGTCAAGCAGAGTCAGCATGGTTTTATTATGATTTTCTAACTGTCCTGTTACTACTTCCTTAATAATGGACTCCAGCATTTTCCCAATGTCAGATATTAGGCTAACTGGTCTGTAGTTTCCTGCTTTTTGTCTCTGACCTTTCTTAAATAGGGACGTTACATTTACTGTTTTCCAATCCGCTGGGACCACTCCAGAATCCAGGGAATTTTGGTAGATTACAACCAATGCATCCACTATCTCTGCAGCCACTTCTTTTAAGACTCTAGGATGCAGGCCATCAGGTTCAGAGGACTTGTCCACCTTTAGTCCCATTAGTTTGCCTAGTACTTTTTCCTCCAGTGATGGTGATTGTTTTAAGTTCCCCTCCCCCAATAACCCCTTGATTATCAATTATTGGGAGGCTTTTAGTGTCTTCTATCGTGAAGACCAATAGAAAATATTTGTTCAAAGTCTCTGCCATTTCCCTGTTTCCCATTATTAATTCCCCAGTCTCATCCTCTAAGGGACCAATGTTTACTTTAGTTACTTGCTTCCTTTTTATATACCTGTAGAAGCTCTTACTGTCTGTTTTTATATTTCTTGCTAGTTTACTTCCATAAACTATCTTCTCTCTTTCTTTTTTTTTAGTCACCCTTTGCTGGCTTCTAAAAATTTCCCAATCCTCTGGCCTTCCACTTTGTTTTCAATTTGATACCATCCTTAACTTCCTCAGCTAGCCACGCATGGTTCATCCTTCTCTTAGTCTTTCTTTCTCACTGAAATATATCTTTGCTGAGAGTTATGAAATATCACCTTAATTGTTTGCCACTGTGTATCTACCGTCTTACCCTTTAATCTATTTTCCCAGTCCATTTAGGCAACTCTGCCTTCATACCTTTGTAATTGCCTTTATTTAAGTTCAGGACATTAGTTTGAGATCTAAGTTTCTCACCCTCAAACTGAATTTGAAATTCTACCATGCTATGATCACTCTTCCCAAGAGGATCTTTTACTATGAGATCATTAATTAATCCAGTCTCATTGCACTTTACAGATCTAAAATAGCCTGCTCCCTGGTTGGTTCCACAACACATTGTTCTAAGAAATCATCCTCAAGGCTACCTTTTGAAAATTTGATTTGTCCAATCAATATGAAGATTAAAATCACCCATGATTGTTGCAGCACCTTTCTTACAAGCCTCCATTATTTCTTGATTTATATTCTGTCCTACAGTGTAGCTACTGTTAGCCTCTGGACTACTCCCACCAGTGACTTCTTTCCCTTATTATTTCTTATCTCCACCCAAACTGATTCTACACCTTGATCTTCTGAGTCAATATCATTTCTCGTTACTGCATTGATCTCATCCTTAATTAACAGAGCTACCCCACCTCCTTTTCCTTTCTGCTTATCCTTCAGAAATGGCAAATACCCCTGAATATTCAGTTCCCAGCCGTGGTCGCCTTGCAACCACGTCTCTGTAATGGTCATCAGATCATACCCATTTATTTCTATTTGTGCCGGCAACTCATCGATCTTGTTACGAATGCTGCATACATTCAGATAAAGAGCTTTTAATTTTGTCTTTTTACCATTTTCCCTACTCTGGCCCCACTTTCTGATGCACTCATGTTTATACGCTCTGTCCCTTCCTGTTACACTCTGGTTATCATTACCCCGATCGCTGCCCTGCACTATTGCCTTCTCCTTTCTTTTTGACTTAAAATTTCTGCTCGCCTGAACTCTATTCCCCCCCCCCCCCCCGCCCACTATTTAGTTTAAAGCCCTATCTACAGCCCTAGTTATTCGATTTTCCAGGACATGGTCCCAGCCTGATTCAAGTGAAGCCCATCCCAACAGAACAGCTCCCTCTTATCCCAGTACTGGTGCCAGTGCCCCGTGAATCAAAACCCATTTCTCCCACACCAGTCTTTGAGCCACGCATTCATCTCTCTGGTCTTATTTAATCTATGCAAATTTGCTCTTCGCTCAGGTAGTAATCCAGAGATTATCACCTTTTTGTGGTTCTGCTTTAGCTGCTCATACTCACTCAGCAGAATCTCTCTCTCAGTCCTACCTATGTCGGTGGGTGGGGTGGGGAGGGGGGGCTGTGTACCGACGTGGACCTGGATCTTTCCCCTCCCAATCCAAGTTCCTCTCTAGCCCTGGCAGGTGTAACAGCCTTCGGGACTCGTGCGCTCAGCTGCATTTAACAGTATCTATCCCCCTAACTATACTGTCCCCTACCACGATAACATTTGTTTTTACTCCCCCAACTTGAATGACCACCTGTACCACGGTGCTGTGGTCAGTTTGCTCATCCTCCCTACAGTCCCTGCTCTCGTCCACACAGGGAGCAAGAGCCTCGAACCTGTTGGACAAGAACAAGGGCTGAGGCTCCTCTGTCACTACATCCTGAGTCCCCGTACCTGCCTTGTTTGTCGTCACACCCCCTTGTCCCTGACCATGGACCAAAATTGAATTATTTAACCTAAGGGGTGTGACTCTCTGTTGGAACACAGCGTCCAGGTAACTCCCCCGCGGCCCCCCCCCCCCCGGATGTATCGCCATGTCAGACTCCAGCTCATCAGCTGCAGCCAACACTTGCTGCGGATGTGGTTGCTGGGATCATACTGGTTTTCAAGTTTGGAAATATCAATTATCTATGTTTAGTTTTTAATCCTGGCTCTTAATTTAAAGCAATGTCCAGGTTTAGAAAAAAAAGAGAGAGAAATACTGACCAACCAATCACTTGCATGCTTTCCTGTGACGTCACACTTCGATTTCTTTCTACTTCTCTCCTCTCATGGCTCCGTTGGCGATGCTCTAAGCCAGTTCTTCTATCCCCGCTGGTCTTGTGTGTTCTCAGCACAGCCTAGGCAACAAACCCGGGGCCTTTATGGTATTTGTTAGATAAACCTGCTGAATCATTGAGGGGCAGCACAACTGAGGTATTGTGGAAGGGAATTGAGATGAACGCGTGAAAGAGAAGTCAAACGGCCGTTGTCGCAATTGCAATATTTGTTGCATTGTTTGTGCTTTTAAAAGCAACTCTTTCAAGCCTCCACCTGTTCCTCACCACCATCAACACAAAGGCTTCCATTATTTGCTCACTGGATTGCTGAATAATTTTCTTTCACACTTTCTACACGAAAGGTTGTACCCCATGCTGTGCTTAGACTCGAAGATTGCAGCCATTCAGCCCATTGTGTCTGTGCCGGCTATTTGCTAAATCGTCTAAAAATAATCCCATTGCTCTGCTATCTCCCCATAGCGCACCATATTACTCGTGTTTTAAAAGATGCAGCAGTCTCTTGCCGAATTAATCCTTGTGGCAAAACATTCACTCCTTTAACAACGATGTAAATACATTTATCGTAAGCTCTGTCCTCATTCTTGTGATTGTGCTTTATTCTGTAGCACAAGGCGTTCGTCTTTTGGGAGCTTGCTGAAGTGGCACTATGGTGCATTGGTTTTTCAGTTTTTACCAAAACTAGATTTTGCAAGGTCACCAGATAGGCTCAGATGAATAATGCCCTTCCACCCATTTGATCTCAAAAAGTTGCAGTTCAGTACCCTGGCCAGTCACCCTTCCGATCAATCCATTCCAGGTATTGATCAGTCTCCACATAAACACTTCCCGACATCGGCCCTAACATTGACCTTCACAACTCTGAACCTGACACTGTTGTCCCATTGCTCTGTATATTGTATGAGTTTATGTCCTTTATCAAATTAAAAGAAAGAAAGACTTGCATTTAAAAAGCACCTTTCACATCCACTGGACGTCTCCAAGTGCTTTACAGCCAATGAAATGCTTTTGGCATGCAGTCCCTGTTGTAATGTATGAAATTGAAGTATGTTATATATCTGAGTTCCTTTCTAAGATGTCTAAATTTGAGGCTGAAGATCTCCGGCTTATCAAGTCTTGCCTTTACTGGATATTAGCCGAATGTTTCTCATCTGCACTGCCTCTCTGGTGTGGTTTACATCCTTGCGTTGCAGCAACCACAACTGCATGCAGCAGTTGCAGGTCCTGTCTGAGCTAAGACGCTGTATATCTCTGTCTCTGGCCTTTTGTGCATTCTCTCTGCCCCACTATTGATCGTCGTGCCCTCAGCTGGCTCAGCCCCAGACCCTCCTTAAAACCTTCCACCTCCCCCTTTAAAGATCCTCCTTTAAAACCCTGCTCTGACCAAGCTTTTGGTCAGCCCTCCTAATACTGCTTTGGCATGGTGTCCATGTTTGTTTGATTATTCTGCTGTGAAGTACTTTTAATGTGAAGCAATGTCTGAAAGTGCAAGATAAATGGAAGTGTGTGTACACATGAACCATGTTAATGTGCTGCTTTTGATACCTAAGGGGTTAAAGGCAAGTTTGAAATAATGGTCTGGAAATTCCCCAGTCGGAGGTTCCCGCAGGGGTTCCCCAAGTAAACTCCGCACCTACCTGGTGTCTCCATACTTTGAAGACTCGCGCTCCTGGGTCTGCAGGTAAAGGCCCACATAACCCAGGGGCTAATGCCCGACCAATCACAAAGGGCGATTCCCATTATCTTGATGGAATCCCCCCAAAAAACACACTTTCACAACACAGAAATAAAAATAAGTCATCACATGGTGAAAATGAATCAAAATAGAATTTTTAAAACAAAAATGTAATTTTTTGAAAAATAAATGTCAACATTTTTCAAGGGGCCAAAATAACCTAACCTAATTTTGCAGGTTTTTGTATGGTAAAATCATTAAACAATATATATATATATTTTAATATTTATTTAAACCCTTATGCTGGTAAAAGAAAGCCTTACTCCTGCCTTTACCATGCGTGAAGGTTTGGTGGGCATTCACTGGGCAGTAGTTGGGCAAATAGCCGAACTCTGCGTCAGCAAATTTCGGTTTCCTGCGGATGGGTACGATCAACCAAACTGAAACTTGACAGATCGCAAGTTCTGGGTTTTCACGCATGTGCATCGCATAGACGGTCACAGGCCCCAGAAAATGAGGGACGTTGTGATTTGGTGCTTGATCGAGTGCAAGACTGTGTCACTCACTGCTTGAAGGATAATTTGGTGTGATTTTGGATAATTGTCTGGTTTATGTAACTGGCTGAGTTCCTATGGAGACCATTAAATTCCATCCAAGACACTTACTCAATCCGAACCAATTTTCACAAAGGGTAATTGATTCACAATGGTCTTGCTGTCTGTAGGGTTATACATTAGTCTTGTTATAATTTGTCTCGGAATAATATGATTCTACTTCTAATGCTACTTTTTAATGGCTTTCACATTAGAAAGTAACATGTATGTTCCCAATTTCTCCCACTTTACATGACATAAGAAATAGGAACAGCAGTAGTCCATATGGCCCCTCGAGCCTGCTCCGCCATTCAGTAAGATCATGGCTGATCCGATCATGGACTCAGCTCCACTTCCCTGCCCTTATCCCCTTATCGTTTAAGAAAATGTCTATTTCGGTCTTAAATTTATTCAATGCCCCAGCTTCCACAGCTCTCTGATGCAGCGAATTCCACAGATTTGCAACCCTCAGAGAAGAAATTTTTCCTCATCTCTAATTTAAATGGGTGGCCCCTTATTCTATGATCATGCGCTCTAGTTCTAATCTCCCCCATCAGTGGAAACATCTCCACCTTGTCAAGCCCCCTCATAATCTTATACATTTCGATAAGATCACCTCTCATTCTTCTGAATTCCAATGAGTAGAGGCCCAACCTACTGAACCTTTCCTCATAAGTCAACCCCCTCATCCCCAGAATCAACCTAGTATACCTTCTTTGAACTGCCTCCAAAGCAAGTATATCCTTTCGTAAATATGGAAACCAAAACTGCATGCAATATTCCAGGTGTGGCCTAGCCAATACCTTATAGCTGTAGCAAGACTTCCCTGCTTTTATACTCCATCCCCTTTGCAATAAAGGCCAAGCTTCCATTGGCCTTCCTGATCACTTGCTGTACCTGCATACTTTCCTTTTGTGTTTCATGCACAAGTACCCCTAGGTCCCGCTTTGCAATCTTTCTCCATTTCCTGGAGTGCATAAGGGATGGTTTTCTAGACCAATATGTCGAGGAACCAACCAGGGGGGAGGCCATCTTAGACTGGGTGTTGTGTAATGAGAGAGGATTAATTAGCAATCTCGTTGCACGAGGCCCCACGGGAAAGAGTGACCATAATATGGTGGCATTCCACATTAGGATAGAGAATGAAACAGTTAATTCAGAGACCATGGTCCAGAACTTAAAGAAAGGTAACTTTGAAGGTATGAGGCGTGAATTGGCTAGGATAGATTGGCGAATGATACTTAAGGGGTTGACAGTGGATGGGCAATGGCAGACATTTAGAGACCGCATGGATGAATTACAACAATTGTACATCCCTGTCTGGCGTAAAAATAAAAAAGGGAAGGTGGCTCAACCGTGGCTATCAAGGGAAATCAGGGATAGTATTAAAGCCAAGGAAGTGGCATAGAACTTGACCAGAAATAGCAGTGAACCCGGAGACTGGGAGAAATTTAGAACTCAGCAGAGGAGGACGAGGGGTTTGATTAGGGCAGGGAAAATGGAGTACGAGAGGAAGCTTGCAGGGAACATTAAGACGGATTGCAAAAGTTTCTATAGATATGTAAAGAGAAAAAGGTTAGTAAAGACAAATGTAGGTCCCCTGCAGTCAGAATCAGGGGAAGTCATAACGGGGAACAAAGAAATGGCAGACCAATTGAACAAGTACTTTGGTTCGGTATTCACTAAGGAGGACACAAACAACCTTCCGGATATAAAAGGGGTCAGAGGGTCTAGTAAGGAGGAGGAACTGAGGGAAATCTTTATTAGTCGGGAAATTGATGGGATTGAAGGCCGATAAATCCCCAGGGCCTGATGGACTGCATCCCAGAGTACTTAAGGAGGTGGCCTTGGAAATAGCGGATGCATTGACAGTCATTTTCCAACATTCCATAAACTCTGGATCAGTTCCTATAGAGTGGAGGGTAGCCAATGTAACCCCGCTTTTTTTAAAAAAAAAAGGAGGGAGAGAGATAACAGGGAATTATAGACCGGTCAGCCTGATGTCGGAAGTGGTAAAATGATGGAATCAATTATTAAGGATGTCATAGCAGCGCATTTGGAAAGAGGTGACATGATAGGTCCAAGTCAGCATGGATTTGTGAAAGGGAAATCATGCTTGACAAATCTTCTGGAATTTTTTGAGGATGTTTCCAGTAGAGTGGACAAGGGAGAACCAGTTGATGTGGTGTATTTGGACTTTCAGAAGGCTTTCGACAAGGTCTCACACAAGAGATTAATGTGCAAAGTTAAAGCACATGGGATTGGGGGTAGTGTGCTGACGTGGATTGAGAACTGGTTGTCAGACAGGAAGCAAAGAGTAGGAGTAAATGGGGACTTTTCAGAATGAGAGGCAGTGACTAGTGGGGTACCGCAAGGTTCTGTGCTGGGGCCCCAGCTGTTTACATTGTACATTAATGATTTAGACGAGGGGATTAAATGTAGTATCTCCAAATTTGCGGATGCCACTAAGTTGGGTGGCAGTGTGAGCTGCGAGGAGGATGCTATGAGGCTGCAGAGTGACTTGGATAGGTTAGGTGAGTGGGCAAATGCATTGCAGATGAAGTATAATGTGGATAAATGTGAGGTTATCCATTTTGGTGGTAAAAACAGAGAGACAGACTATTATCTGAAAGGTGACAGATTAGGAAAAGGGGAGGTGCAACGAGACCTGGGTGTCATGGTACATCAGTCATTGAAGGTTGGCATGCAGGTACAGCAGGCGGTTAAGAAAACAAATGGCATGTTGGCCTTCATAGCGAGGGGATTTGAGTACGGGGCAGGGAGGTGTTACTACAGTTGTACAGGGCCTTGGTGAGGCCACACCTGGAGTATTGTGTACAGTTTTGGTCTTCTAACTTGAGGAAGGACATTCTTGCTATTGAGGGAGTGCAACGAAGGTTCACCAGACTGATTCCCGGGATGGCGGGACTGACATATCAAGAAAGACTGGATCAACTGGGCTTGTATTCACTGGAGTTCAGAAGAATGAGAGGGGACCTCATAGAAATGTTTAAAATTCTGATGGGTTTAGACAGGTTAGATGCAGGAAGAATGTTCCCAATGTTGGGGAAGTCCAGAACCAGGGGACACAGTTTAAGGGTAAGGGGTAAGCCATTTAGAACAGAGATGAGGAGAAACTTCTTCACCCAACAGAAAGTTGTTGAGGCCAATTCACTAAATATATTCAAAAAGGAGTTAGATGTAGTCCTTACTACTAGGGGGATCAAGGGGTATGGCGAGAAAGCAGGAATGGGGTACTGAAGTTGCATGTTCAGCCATGAACTCATTGAATGGCGGCGCAGGCTCGAAGGGCCGAATGGCCTACTCCTGCACCTATTTTCTATGTTTCTAAATAATAACTTGCTCTTTGATATTTTTCTGCCAAAGTGCATGACCTCACACTTTCCAACATTATACTCCATCTGCCACTTTGCTGCAGCTCAGTGTCTTGCACCCCGATTGAATGGTGTGCACTCGTCTGCTCCTGGCTCAGTCTCTGTCTCCTCTCTGTCCTGGACACCCCAGTGTCATGGTTCTTGGTCCTGATTCACTGATTGTGATAGCAATACGTGGAACAGTCAGTGGGAGATCCATGATGGAAGGTCAATTGTATATGTTTTCCCCAGAGCGAACTATCCAATGTGCATGATGTCTTGCTGGAGCTGAGGACATCAGGAATGGAAATCGCTCTTGTTTGGGACAGGGATGGGAATAAGAGGGGAGAGCTGAGGACAGACAGGAGAATGGAATTGGGATTGCACTGTGTTCTAACTAGCCATTGTCTCCAATTAAGACTATATCATGTACTTCATTTCAAAGCACATTTGGCTTGGAGCTCAAGACTAGTGAGACTGGACTATAATTGTTTATTTTTGTGCACTTGTATTATCGTCATCATAGGCAGTCCCTCCGACTTGCTTTCGCTCCCAAAGTGAGTTCTCTGGTGGCTGAACAGTCCAATACGAGAGCCACAGACTCTGTCACAAGTGGGACAGATAGTCGTTGAGGGAAGGGGTGGGTGGGACTGGTTTGCCGCACGCTCCTTCGCTGCCTGCGCTTGACCTCTTTGCGCTCTTTGCGTTGAGACTCAAGAGCTCAACGCCCTCCTGAATGCACTTTCTTCACCTCGGGCGGTCTTCGGCCAGGGTCTCCAAGTGTCAGTGGTGATGTCGTGCTTTACCAGGGGGAGGCTTTGAGGGTGTCCTTGTAACACCTTTGGCTCGTTTGCCGTGAAGGAGCTCCGCATAGAGCAATTGCTTAGGGAGTCTCGTATCTATCTGGCATGCGAACTATTTGGCCTGCCCAGCGGAGCTGATCAAGTGTGGTCAGTGCTTCATTGCTGGGGATGTTAGCCTGGACGAGGACACTGATGTTGGTGCGCCTGTCCTCCCAGGGGATTTGCAGGATCTTGCGGAGACATCGTTGGTGATATATCTCCAGCGGCTTGAGGTGCCTTCTTTACATCGTCCATGCCTCAGATTCATGCAGGAGGGCGGGTATTACTACAGCCCCGTAGACAATGAGCTTGGTGGTAGATTTGAGGGCCCGGTCTTCAAAAACACTTTTCCTCAGACGGCAACTATTTAATTTACAAACCGTTAATCCAGGTGGATGGACCTGTAGCTTTCTCATTGATCAGTTGGTATATTAGCTCTGAAAAGAGGCATATTATTGGTCATGCAATAAAGTTGAATCAACTCGGCAGATAGCAGTCATCTCTAGATGCTCCATGTATAGATGGCTGCTAGTTGAACTCAAAGCTGAGCACCTCAGGGTAAACCCTGAAAATGGCCAAGAAATTGATTGGTAGAAAGCAGCAAGTATTCATTCAAGCAGTTGTGTTGGGTTGCGGGGGTGGGGGAAGGTACTGAGTAGGTGCTCAACACAGAGGTCAAATTTGCCGATGCAACTAAATTTGTGGCAGTTCTGAAATTAAAGGAATTGGACAAAATGGCCCTGAATTTCCTCGAACTTTTTGGCATAGTGCGGCAACTCGGCATTTTTTTTTGAGTAAATTTGCACATAATTAATGCTCAAATTTCCCCTATTCACGCCACTTCAAACATACATCTGCCAAAATAGATTGCTCATTTACATAGCTCCATCTCCCATACAAAAGGCCAGATCACAAGTTTCCTGCATTTACATCAGTAGTGCGCTGGTGTAGATTTAAACCCCAAAATATAGGCACAGCACAGCCCAAAGACACCATGTCAGCATAACTGACATTTCTGGAGTTTGGTCATGTTTTTCTTCGACTTTATTAAAAAAAAGTTCCTAACTGACTCACTAACTCACCTACGTGCTGCCTTTAGAAAAATTCTCATCACCAACTAGTCTGTTTGTGGAGTTTGTTATTGAATCTGATGAGGATTCCTACAGCACATACTGCAGCATCTGAATAACATTGAAGAAAAGTGGATTTGCACTTCAAAATATGGAGGCTAAATAAAAACACATGGGCATTTAGCGGGCTGGATGGTGCGTGCGATAGCTGACTTTTAACACTCGCATTAGGTGAGGAGTCTTGTTCTGTTGACCAGAACCCACAACACATGTTTCCAATTAAGCAGGAATTGATGACTTGATTGAGGCCATAATGATGTCTGGTGAATGGGAAGTGGAAATATTAATTATGCACTTGGGGGTAAGGCATGACATGGAAACATAGAAAATAGGAGCAGTAGTAGGCTATTCGGCCATTCGAGTCTGCATCACCATTCAATATGATCATGGCTGATCCTCTATCTCTACACCATATTCCTGCCCATGCCCCTTGATGCCTTTTGTGTCTAGAAATCTATCTATCTCCCTCTTAAATATATTCAGTGACTTGGCCTCCACAGCCTTCTGTGGTAGAGAATTCCACAGGTTCACCACCCTCTGAGTGAAAACATTTCTCCTTATCTCGGACCTAAATTTCCTACCCCGTATCCTGAGACTGTGACCCCTTGTTCTAGACTTCCCAACCAGGGGAAACATCCTCCCCGCATCCAGTCTATCCAACCCAGTCAGAATTTTATACGTTTCAATGAGATCCCCTCTCATTCTTCTAAACTCTAGTGAATACAGGCCTAGTCGACCCAACCTCTCCTCATGACAATCCTGCCATCCCAGGAATCAGTCTGGTGAATCTTTGCTGCACTCCCTCAATGGCAAGTATAACCTTTCTTCGGTAAGGAGACCAAAACTGCACACAATTCTCTAGGTGCAGTCTCACCAAGGCCCTGTTTTACTGTAGTAAGACATCCTTGTTCCTGTACTCAAAACCTCTTGCAATGAAGGCCAACATACCCATTTGCCTTCCTAACTGTTTGCTGCACCTGCATGTTTGCGTTCAATGACTGGTGTATAAGGACACCCAGATCCCTCTGTACATCAACACTTCCCAAGCCAGAAGATGCTTTACTCCACACCTTGTGTGGCGCATTAACATCGCCATGGCCCTATTGGGCCGAATGGCCTGTTTCTTGTTGCACTGTACATTTAACTGGGAATAGTCCATGCTGCCATTGTTGTCAAAACTGAGAGGGTTTCTTATTGCGGCCGTGTGCCGTGCATGGGTGGGAGGTTACAGGGTTGGAATCCTTGCAGCTATTTTTGTTGGAATCAAAAAAATGAATTTCAAAACTTATTTCTCATCTGAAATCAAAGGTTCCCTTTCAGCTGCTCCATGGGGCCCCTGCAGCTGGTGAATCGGCTTTTAAATTGGAAAAAAACATGCATGCATGGCCCCCAAAAAATTATGGGGACCATTGTCTGAAATGTTTCCAATTTAAACACAAGTCGTCTCATAAGCTAGGTGAACTCACCCTGTCCATGGAAATCAATATAGAATTGATTTGAGAAATCAGCCTTTCAACCAATTAAACCAATCCAAAAGCACTTCATAGATTCATACAGAACAGAAATGGACATTGAGTCCATAGTGCCTGTGCTCTTTGAAAAGAGCTATCCAATTAGTCCCACTCACTCCTGCTCATTCCCCAATCTTCAACCTTAGGATTTACTTCGAAATCAGACCCACTGTTCCTAGCATGGAAAGGAATTGGAATACAGTTGCCATCAGCTAGGTGAATATTTGCCTCAAACTGCGATCCCTAGCCACCGACTCCATCCCTCTCCCTAGCATCTGTCTGAAGCTGAACTAGACTGTTCTCAAACTAGTTATCCTATTTGACCCTGAAATGAGCTTCCGGATATGCACATCCACGGCATAACTAAAACCGCCTATTTCCACCTTCGTAACATTGCCTGTCTCCGCCCTTGCCTCAGCTCTTCCACTGCTGAAACCCTCATTCATGCCTTTGTTACCTCTAGACTTGACTACTCCAACACACTCCTGGCAGGCCTCCCACGTTCTATCCTACATAAACAAGAGGTCATCCAAAACTCGGCTGCCCGTGTCCTAACTCACACCGAGTCCCGCTCACCCATCACTCCTGTGCTCGCCGACCTACATTGCCTCCTGGTTAAGCAATGCCTCAATTTCAAAATATTCATCCTTGTTTACAAATCGCTCCTCGCCCCTCCCTATCTCTGTAATCTCCTTTAGCCTCACAACCACCCCTCCTCCCCAAAAGATATCTGCGCTCCCCAAATTCTGCCCTCTTGAGCATCGCTGATTATAATCGCTCAACCATCGGTGGCCGTGCCTTCAGCTACCTAGGCCCCAAGCTCTGGAATTCCCTCCCTAAACCTCTCCGCCTCTCTACACCTCTTTCCTCCTTTAAGACGCTCCTTAAAACCTACCTCTTTGACCGAGCTTTTTTGGTCATCTGGCATAATTTCTTCTTGTGTGGCTTGTGTCAAATTTATTTGTTTTGTCTTAAAACAGTCCTGTGAAGCGCCTTGGGGTGTTTTACTATGTTAAAGGTGCTATATAAATACAAGTTGTTGTTGTTGTTGTTGTTTGAGCACAACGGGTGAGACCAAGTCATCCTCCAGTAGGTGGGCAAGTTGCCAAACACCCGCATCATTTCATTTACCGAAACCACTAATGATAAATGCTTCTAATTTGTCACTTCATTTCAAATAAACAGATTGCTTATGGTTTATTTTATTCATAGTAAGCAATTTCCTTAATGGCAAACAGAGTAATCAAAACCGTGACATAGGAGCATCCGCTTTGAATTGGATTGTTAGTTTTAGATTGGAGGTCATCCGAGAACAGCAGAAAGGGTGGTTGTAACTTTAGGGGGAAGTTGAAAGAGACTGCAAATCTCCTGGGAATTCCAGGAGGGGAATTGGGAATGTGGCATCTGGATCACCACACAGGCAGCAGGGATGGATTTGCTTTGTGACCTGTCTTCTGCTGCTCGTGAACATAAAGGAGGCATATTGCTGATCAAATGTCATCTATGAGCAGCCACTGAAAGAGGTGCACAGAAGTAACTCCGAGAAATGGGAAGCTTATCAATTTTGGGATTGTTCGGTCTTTAAAAAGAAATACAGAATCTCTGAACTACTTGAGCTCTGCAATTGCTGTGTGTCTGATACCAATGATCCGAGCGAGGACATCCCCATCTGATTTCCTTTCCCACCTCCCTCCCAGGGTTCTCCCCTCCATTACCCCATCTGGAAGATCCTTCCAAATGTTGAACACCCTGCGCAGTGAAGTTCTTCTTGACATCGCTATTAAATTGGCATTGCACTCATTTTAGCCTGTGCCTCCCAAGATCTACTAGTCTTGGCATCCTTTGCAATAGTTCTCTCGATTTATCTTGGTATACTTCTGTAAGATCCCCTCTGTTTGCTTGCAAGTCCTTTTTTTTTTCTCATAACTTATTCCCTCGATGTTGGGGATTATGCTTTTGATTGTTCTGTGCCGCACTTCTATGGCCTTGATGTCTTCCTTGTGTTTGGTGACTCAAACCGATACTCGGAGTGTGATCTAACATGACATTGTACAGTTTGATATTTTCTGACTTGTGTGATTGTAGTTCAACAATCTATTTGCTTTTTCTGTTGTAGCCCGTCAATGATTGACAGATTGAGCATTGATTCCGCTGTTCTTGATCCCTTTCAACCACACTTTCTTTTTTTTTAAAACTTCATTCTACATTATTTATAGTGTACATCTAACACCATTCATCCAGCATGCAACACCTTGTTCTTGGTAAATCTCAGTCCCTATCCCATGCCCATTTACGGATATAATCTAACGCCTTTTGTGGGGCGCTGATTCCTTATTCAGTTTTTCTTTCTCTCTTACTCCCCACTACCACCATTACTCATTTTATTATCTTCAAATGACATTGAATCTTGACTCCCAACCAGCAGCCCAAATCCCAACCTGTTCAGCAGTGAAGCTGTCCCCCCTCCCCCCACTCTCCGTCCCCACCTCACCCTAATATCAATCCCCTTGCAAGTATTTTTTTTTCCATCAGCCAACTTCCTTTCCAGCCTCTGCCTTGCATTCTGACTGTATTAGCTTCTGAAGCCGCCTTGTATTGAAAATCATATGGATTTCGGCAGTCCATTTGGGATTTCACTTCAAAAATGAAAATCATGATTGAGCAGGCAGGATCTTTCCCTTCTGCTGTCAGGTTGGCTGCTATTTACTAGGTTATTGTAGACGTCAAAAGAAATCGGTCCCCAGCAGGGTTGAATTCTTTTTTCTCGTTACCTGGGCGCCTGACACGTGGAAACCCATAAAGTTTGAGTCATCAAAGCAAACTGCTGAGAAATTTACACCCCGCTTCCAGGGTTTCTGTCTTCCCAATAAAAAGACTTGCATTTCTATAGCACCTTTTTCAATGCCCCAAAGACGTTAAACCGAGGCCCCATCTTCCCTTGGGTGGATGGAAAAGATCCCTTGGCACTATTTTGAAGAGCAAGGGGGTTATCCAGTGTCCTGGCCAATATTTATCCCTCAATCAACATCACCAAAACAGATTATTGGCCATTAGCACATTGCTGTTTGTGGGAGCTGTGTGCAAATTGGCTGCTGCGTTTCATGCATTGGCTGTAAAGCGCTTTGTGACGTCTGATGGTGTGAAAGGCGCTATATAAATGCAAGTCTTTTTCAGATACTTCTGTAGTGTAGTCAGTGTTGTAATGGATGGCGTCCTTTCTTTCGTTCTTCCTTGCTCATGATTACTCTCTCCTTTCTACCTCTTGCTCCCTTTTACCAATTCAACCAGTTGGGGCATATACCACTTGGCCAAAACAGGTTTTGGGGACCAACAAGTGTGCAGAGGTTTTACCAGCCAGGGCCATGCAGCTTCCCGCCCCAGGTTTGGCTGGTGAGTCATTAAATGCACTGGAATACCACAGGCCTGCCTGGTTCAAGTAACGGATTACCAGATCTGTTTGAGGTTCTGAGCCTCTTATCACTGGTACCAGGCATGCCACCTTGGAACCACCTTGACTGCAAATGAACGCCGCCTAACTCTCGAGCAGAGGAAGGATAAAACTCGCAGTTTCCTTCCCCTATAGTTTCCCTGGTTGATCCACGTACAGATGAGTTTTTTTTTTCATGTGGAGGAATAACCAAAGCTGTTAACATCATTACAGTTTTCAGGGATCAACTGGTAAAACACAGTGTAATTCTGGGAGAGCAGTGACTGAAATTAGATTTTAATTTAGAATTGTGTCGCTTGACCATTTGAAAGTGTATAGAGCACTGCCATTTCCCACCCAGCCTAATCATGGTGCTTTGCTGTGTTTAGTATTGTCCTGTGAGGGGAACGCAGCACAGCATTGAGTTCCTGGTCCAGAAATCGGAGCACGCGCGAATGCAGTGGAAATCCTCAACGTTCTGATAACTTTACTTTCTGCCTTCAATATGGTAAACTTTGATCAGTGTGCTGTATACAAACACAAGGTCAAACATTTGATTTATGCACAAGCACGCTTGGTGAAACACATCTCCTGAAGAGGAGGGCATCAGTCTCTTGATTTTTTTGTGATGAGTGGGGGGGTGGTGCGGGGAGTGGGGTTGCTGTGTTTCCGCAGAAGAATCCTGCTTGGGTTCTTTAGTGGCCTTGCTTGTGAAGTGAGTTTGCAAACTCTGCACTCGGCATAGATGATACTGGTTTCTTCGGAATTAATTTTATCTTTTCCAGCTGACCTTGAGGATTTTAATTGAAAGACCAAGATTAGTATTACATTTGAATTGTTGGCAATGTGAAGCATTGGTTTAGTGGTAGTTTACTTGCTTCCTCAATCAAAAGGTCATGCATTCCAGCCCACTCCAGGACTTGACCATATAATCCAGACTAAAGATTCAAAGCTATATGGAGGCTGTGCCTTTTGAGGGAGGGGAGGGGGGGGTATTAAAGAAAGACTTGTATTCCTGTGGAGCCTTTCACGATGTCAGAATGTCCCAAAGCGGTTTATAGCCAATTAAATACCTTTTGAAATATAGTCACTGTTGTAATGTAGGAAACGTGGCCGCCAATTGTATACAGCAAGCTTCCACAAACATCAACGTAATAATGACCAGATAATCTCTTTATTATGTTGATTGAGGGATAAATATTGGCCAGGACACCGGGGAGAACTCCCCTGCTCTTCTTCAAAATAGTGCCATGGATGTTTTACATCCACCTGAGAGGGCAGACGAGGCCTCAGTTTAATGCCTCATCCGAAAGACGGCACCTCCGACAGTGCAGCACCCCCTCAGCACTGCACTGGAGTCTCAGCCTAGATTTGTGTGCTCAAGTCTCTGGAGTGGGACTTGAACCTTCTGACTCAGGCCAGAGTGCTACCCACTGAGCCGCGGCTGTAGAAGAGCACGGAGGTTCTTCCGGTGTCTTGGTCAACACCTAGTCCCTAACCAATATCACCAAAAACAGATTACCACAGTGCTGTTTGAGACCTTGCCATGCACAAATTAGCTGCTGTGTTTGCCTGAAAAACACTGACCACATTTCAAAAATATTTTATTACTGGAATTCACTTTGGGACATGCTATATGAATGAGAGTTATTTCTCTCCTCTCCTCTGTTTTACTCTCCTTGGTTGTCATTTAATCCTTGTTATTTTTACTAGTGATTTTAGTAGAGAAAGCAGGAAAGGGGTACTGAGGGAGTGATCAGCAATGATCTTATTGAATGGCGGTGCAGGCTAGAAGGGCTGAATGGCCTACTCCACCTATTTTCTATGTTTCTATGATTGTAATTGCCATTAATAACTTTTCAACCAAGTAAATCTAGAGCACAATCAAAAAAACTTTCCCCCCCCTCCATCCTTGCCTCCCAAAAAGTTCAAGGAGCTTGTGAACGTCTTGGTCACTTAAGGTTGAGACCATCTGCTCTGCTGCTTCCTGTCCCTGTCTCTTCCCCATGCTCTGGCTTTGAACCGATATCTCTCTGGTCTCGGTCCCATCTTCCCTCGCCCCTTATTTCGACCATGAGTCCCTTCTACTCATTGTGTCAATTTCCCATTAAACTGATGAACTCCAAACTTCCCTTCAAGGGCTATCATGTGAGCTGCCATTGTAAATGGTTCCAATTCTTTGAATACTGCCCACCTCCCTTTCAAAACCATAATCGGCATTCCCTCTTCAAAAAAAACACCTCTGTCAACCCCTCTGTCCTCGCAAACTACCGCCCCATCTCCAAATCTTCCTTTCCTCTTCAAAATTTCTTGAACGTGCTGTTGCCTCCCAAATTATTGTCCACTTTTCCCACAGCTCCCTGTTTGAATATCTTGAATATCTGTCATAGCATCAAAATAGCCCTCACCGAGGTCAAAAATAACATGTTTTTTTTAAACTGTGATATGTCCCCTTTGTCATCCTCAACCTCTCTGCAGCCTTTGATATGGTCAAACAAACCATCCTCCTCTGCCATCTCTCCTCTGTTATCCAGCTCCATGGGACTGGCTTTATTTGGTTCCACTCCTTGCTATCCGATTGTAGCCAGTGTATCTCCAGCAATGGCTTCTCTACCCGCCCCAATATTGGTGTCCCACCCCCCCCCCCCCAAGGATCTATCTTTGGCCCCACTCTTTTTCCTCATCTACATGCGGCCCCTTGGCATCGCCATCCGCAGACATGGGGACAGCTTCCACATGTACATTAATGGCGCCCAGCTCTACCTCACCACCAACTGTCTCAACCCCTCCGCTGTTTCTGTTGACAGACTGCTTCTGCAACATCCTTCGTCTTCGGCCCCCCGCTTAAAACTTCATCCCCTTGTCTCCCCTTTTTTGTTCTCTGTTCGCGACCTCCGCATCCCAGTTGACGGTCGGCCAAGATTCCAACCCAACCCCAGCGCCTACCCCAGTAACATTGTCTGGCTCTGCCCTGCCTCAGCCGGCTACTGCTGAAGCCCACATCCATGCCTGTGTCACCGCCAGACTTGACTGTTTCAATTCTATTTTGCATAAACTTCACTTCATCCAAAAGTCCTGCTCTCCAGTCACGTCTTCTCTTTTAGCTGCTAATCCCCCAATGCCTAAAATGTTACAATTCTCATCCTTGTGTTTAAATCTTTTAAAGGCTTTGCTGCTCCTGAGCTCAAACCCCTCTCAGCCCTAACTTCCCTCAACCCAGCCCTGAACTCTGGCCTCTTGTGCATCTCTGTCCTCTGCCCCATCACTGGTCGTTCCTTCAGCCACTTATGCTCCTAGCTGTGGAATTCCCTTCCTAAACACCTCTACCTCTCTACCTCTCTCTCCTTTTCAAGATCCTCCTTAAAACCCACCTGAAGCGCCTTGGGACTTTTGTCCTCTGTTAAAGGTGCTACACCAATGCAGTATTGTATAGGTGGAAAGTTATTTCATTTTGACAGTGCAGCAATTGACATGCTGCAGGCTGTTTCGTTTTAGAAGTAAGACCTCGATTCGAAGGTTTCCTTGCTTCATCCCACACTATACATGCCAACTGACCGTGTTTTAAGTGTAGTATTTGCAGCTCCCACCTCCTGCTGATGCTCTAGGAGATTGCACACCGCCATGTGCTGTGGGGAGGGATTCTCCCAAGGTCGTGGATTTCTGCCAGTAACGTGCAGTGCCATTCGATACCCTGAAATAGGACAAGTTTGGAGGGGAAAGTGCTGGGGGATTCTTGGGGGTGGGGGAGAGGGAGAAGTGTGCCAGCATGGGTGGGGGGGAGAGAAAAGTAAAGACAAGTGCTAGAATGAAGCAGCATGAGGAGCAGGGTAGAGGAAAAGAACTTGAATTTCTATTGCACCTTATTGCATCTCTCAGAATCCCAAATCACTTTGTATACAGTGGGTTGTGATGGATGCCTGTGTGTTCTTGTGACAGCCATAAATTAAATTGTTCAATCCGATTTAGTAAGTGTACAACAGTGACTAGACTTCAAAAGTATGTCACTGGCTGTGAAGCGCTTTGGAACGTCCTGAAGCTTGCTTTCTTTCTTTATATATTCTGCTATTTGTCTGAAGTTAATCCCTACAGATTTTGCCAGTCCTCTACTGTATAAGTGATGGAATGTCGGGCATACCTACAACTTTCTTAAGGGAAACCTGTGTTTCACTGCACTTCAGGTGTAATTGCATGTTGTTGGACCATATTTGAGGCTATTTTTGAGTTGTCGGCATTTTTGAATCTATTACCTCTTTGCTGATTTCCACAGGCTGGTCAAGTGATGGATAAGTATTAGAACTTTAGCAGAATCCACTAAAGTTGGATTAACATCTCTAACCGAGATTGTTGTAGGGTTTGTAGTGGAATTGAATGCTGTACAAAAGCAGAGAAAATCAACAACAACAACTTGTATTTATATAGCACCTTTTAACGCAGTAAAATGTCCCAAGGTGCTTCACGGGAGTTCAGGTGTGACATTCGAAATCCAGAGACCTTGGACTGAGGTCGTTCCGGATTTCAGAACGTCTTTGCCGGGGCCGAGGAAGGGAGGTCGTGTGGGGGGGGTGGGGGAGGGTTTTGGGGTGGGGGGGAGTTGGGGGTGGGGTGGGGGTTGGGGGGGTGGTGGGGCGAGGTCGTGCCGCAGTGGGGTTAGGTAGAGCCGGGGAGTCCGGATTTTGGAACATTTTCCAGTTTCTGGACGACCCCGCCACTGATCGGCCTGGTGTCTGGATTCCAGAACTCTGGATTTTGGACGTTGCACTTGTATTATAAGACAAATAATTTGACACTGAGCCACATGAGGAGAAATTGGCGCAGATGACCAAAAGCTTGGTCAAAAAGGTTTAGGCAGGGAGTTCCAGAGCTTGGGGCCTAGGCAACAGAAGGCACAACCACCAATGGTTGAGCGATTATAATCTACCTGCTGACAACAGTCCTTGGCAGATTAGATGTGTCACTGTGACCCACGATTCTCCTGCATGTCTTTTATATATTTTAGAGTTGAGTTGAGTCCAAAAGCTCAGCAACACCAACCAGGTATAATCAGGGATGCTCAAGGGAAGAATTAGAGGAGCGCAGACATCTGTGGGGGGGGGGGGGGGGGGGGCTGGCTGTGGGGCTGGAGGAGATTCGAGATAGGGAATGTATGGAATATGATGGTTCATGAAATAAAACAGTGCTGGAAAAATGTAGTAAATTGGTCATGATCATGAGAGAGCATGGTTGGTGTTTTGAGTCGAGACTCTTTGTTAGAACTGAAAAGGAAAGACTGCAAACCAAAGTGGCTTTTTTCTATTGGTTTCAAGTCCGGTGCCTGGGATAATGCTGTTAAATCCAGGATCTACTGGTTTGCTTCCAGCCTACAGAAACCAGCATCAGTGGCCTCAACGGTGGGAACTAATTCACTTGCTGAGCTTTTGGACTCAACTCAACTCTGAAATATATAAAAGACATGCAGGAGAATCGTGGGTCACAGTGACATATCTAATCTGCCAAGGACTGTTGTAGGCAGGTAGATAATGAGTTTAATAACCTGAACAGGTCATTTTAAATAAATGAGGGGAAAGAGATGGCAAGTGCTGAATAAAATACAACAACAGTTTTCTTCTGCTACTCAAGAGCATTTCAAAAAACAAAAGGTAAGCAAATCATCTCTGGTGAAAGGGAGAAAACTTGAATGTGATGGGAGGAAATGGCAGGAATGGGGTGTTCAATGGGCTGCAGTGTGTCCCAGGTAATATAAGATGCTGTTCCTGAAGTTTGCATTGAACGTGGTTGGAGCAGTGTAATAAGTCAAAGGTCAGAGGTCGAGAGGAAATGGTGAGTCACGAAGTCTGGTTTATCCTTGCAGAGATGTTCCCCAAAGCTAGTACCCAGTCCCCGGGGCTCACTACTTTTATCTCCTCCCCCTCTCATTCTCTCCAGCCTTCTACACTGCTCCAACCAAACCCCACTGGAGGCACAGTGCCTCACCTTTCTCCTGGGGAGTCAACAGCCTGTTGGGCCTGTACATTGCCTCGAGCAACTTCAGGCCTGGGCTCTCTCCTCCATTTACCTGCTGGCTTCTTGTATTTGCTCTACTTCCTTTTGGAGCTGCTCTTTTTAATGCCTTTTCACAGCCTGATGAAGTAAGCTTTGTATTTTTTTTATTCACAAAAGTTCTGTTCACCTGGTATCTAACACCTGATTCTTGAGCTGCTGGGACTTTGGTGATATCTTACCGAAGGTCAATGGTAAGGTTGTAGAATGGAGTTGTATTATATGGTTACGTAGTCGCCTGTCATCCCTTCATCATATCTGGGTTATTACAATGTGGTGTGTATGTATTTTGAGGAAGGAAAAACAGTGGCTGAATTTGCACTTTGGTTTATATCTTGGTTACCGAGGTCTGGAAGCAAATTCTACTCCAATGAGGGCGCAGAGTTAAAATTCCTTAGCTGCTTCAAGGCTCGTCATTGTGATTCAGACTCTCGAGCAGCCATGGGGAGCTCTCTTGTATTTTGTACCCCTCTCTGAGGAAATATCTGTCTTTGTTCTCTCACGCACGCCAATAGCTGAGATTGGAAACTCTGAAAATTCATTGTGCAATTCCATCTCGTACCCATTCCACAGCCGTGTTGAGGCTCTTGGGTGCTACTTTAGGGGCAGTCTTACTTAACAATGCATGATGGATGAGCTGGATGCAAGGCTGTGATTTAGCGCTACCATTTAAGTATTTATTGTGTATAGTGCTATATATTTTTTTATTGCTGATGTTCTGGATGTGTGGAGGTCACGATCTTCAGGGATGTTTGAAGGATGACTAGATCACCTTTGTATGTCTTACTAGGTAATTGGGCTGCTGCTTGCTTTAGGCAACGCACGCATCCTTTCTGAAATTGCATGTCTTTGCAACAATTTGACTTTGTGGAATATGTGCAGTGGTACACCATCAACTGAAATATTAAGGGAAAATTAATTCATTATTAAAATTGCTTCAGTATGTTAATATGTTGTTACCGTGGGCTAAGTCAGAGTTTATAGGTTCAAGCTGCATTACAGACT
Organism: Pristiophorus japonicus; assembly: GCF_044704955.1. Taxonomy (NCBI): domain Eukaryota; kingdom Metazoa; phylum Chordata; class Chondrichthyes; family Pristiophoridae; genus Pristiophorus; species Pristiophorus japonicus. The sequence goes on along the minus strand of NC_091983.1, from coordinate 427,852 downwards.
TGAGGACCCCATCCAAGCTGACACTTCAGCGCAGTACCTGTACTGAGCTCCACTGTCGGAGGTGCTGTCCTGCAAGTGAGAAGTTAAACTAAGTTATACGATTAACATGAAGTCAAACTAAACTAGAGCAGAGCAGGCAATTCTCCCAGTGCGCTGGCCATGATTCCTCCTTTAACCAACATTACCACAAACATTATCTGATCATTCATTGGTTTGCTTTTTGTGGAACCTTGCTGTGCATAAATTGGCTGCAACTCTTGCTCTCGGTGATTCCACTCCAAAATAATCCACTAATTGTAAAATGCTTTGGGATGAGATAAGAATTGGGAGCAGGAGTCGGCCATTCGGCCCCTCGAGCCTGCTCCGCCATTCAACGAGATCATGGCTGATCATCTACCTCAACTCCACTTTCCTGCACTGTCTCCATATCTCTTGATTCCCTTAATGTAAAAATGCAAGAGCCTAATTCAGATTCTTGGAGTTAATGCTGTTTAATTCATTTTCCATAACAGGAGAAAGTAGGTTTGAGTCTGCTGCTTAGCTGCAGAAATCGGCTGACAGGAGCTGGACTCCAGGATCCAAATGTAAAAGAACAATATTAAAGCAGCTTTAGAAAACTCTCCTCGCTGACTGATCTTATGAGCAGCCTGTGAAACATTCTAGAATCTAGCAATGATGCACCCTGACAGGAGCCTTCTGTCGCAGCTACAATTAACTTCATGTAATTCGTACAACTTGTTTAGTTTGTGATTTTATTGATTGCAAGCAAAGCTGCTACTTGTTATTTAGAGGCAGTTTTTTTTTTAAATAGCCAATTATAAGGACCATGTTATGTCATCAGTGTTGGTCCCACAATGTGCTTCAAAGTGCCATTATACATTCTACAATGCCCTTTGCATCATAAAGCAGCAGTGTCTCATCCCTTCTCTCAATAAATCTGAAAATACTGCTGAATATTCCGATTTTGGGCCATAACTACATCACCAGGCACTGCTAGGAATTTCCCCACGCACCAGTGGTGTTCAACAAAGGTACAAAAGCAAACTACTGCGGATGCTGGAATCTGAAATTAAAAACAGAAAATGCTGCAAATCTCAGCGGGTCAGGCAGCATCTGTGGAGAGAAAGAGTTAACGTTTCAGGTCGATGACCCTTCGTCACAACTGACAACGGAATGAACAGATTGTTAAGGAGCACTGAAAGGACAAAAGGGAAGGTCTGTGATAGGGTGGAAGGCAGGAGGGATTTGAGAGCCAAAAGGGATGATGGGCCGACTGGAGAGAGTACAGTGCAAAGTTAGAAAAAGGTTAGTCGAGATAGGGTGTGAATGTCAGCAAATTACCAGCTGCCATGAGAAACAGAAAAAAATTACAGAAGATTGAAAGGGGGGTTTAAAAAAAAAGGAGGAAAGGGAGCCAAATATGGGCAACGGTTATGGTCTAAAATTGTTGAACTGAGTCCATAAGGCTTTGTTCAACAAAGACTTTGCTCTTTGGTGGTATTGTATCTGTAAGCACTCTAGTAATGACTCCACAAGGCAAGGTATTTTACTTGAACTGTGGTGACCGTAGTCCATTTATTACAGCTCCTAAATGAGGTTACAGTAAGGTGAGCTCCCTTTTTTATATCTGGTTACCTGTTGTGTACAGGTGACCCCGAGGTCTCCACCAGTTACACCCTCTGGTGGTACAGGCATAGTGTATACAGTGTGAAGATACATCCAGTAGTCTTATGTAACTGTACATTGAATGTACAGGGAGTATACTTACATTATACATACACAACGTGGGATTCAGGGGAAGCGGGGTGATGGTGATGGAAGCCCACCGATTCCCCACATGAAGTGAGCCTTCTGCAGACTAGTTCAGAGTAGCACTGCTGCTGCTAGTTGATTTTTATAAGCTGCTATGGTGTTCGCGTGTCAGTGTATTCGCTGAAACAGATTGAGGGAAAAAGAATCCGTATTAACACTTGGGCCAAGGACTTTATTAATTGTTTCACCGGCCAGGACTTATCAGAACAAAGGAACGCTCTCCCTCAGAGTGCGCTCACTTCCCTCGGACAAGCCCCATTACAATGTAGGGGCGCAACGGTTATACACTTTGGGTGCGTAATACAATTGAGGGGCATTCAGTTCACCCTATCCTTTTGTGATCCCTCCTTCCCTTTGTCCACTCATGAGCCGACACCTGGCCTTCCTTGCCCAATTAGATACGGGCAAGTGGTTATGTGTAATAGCAACTGTTTTGCACAAAGAGCTTTTCACCCATTGCTTGTTATTGCTACAATTTTACTGGCGTGACTAGTAACCAAGACCTTGAGCAAGTCTGCTATTTGTGCCAATGTTGTAACATTTGCAGTCTGACATTCTTTTGGTTATCCTTCCATGATTCCTTTGTTCACTTCACTGTCTCCATTGCTATACATTTTCACACATTCTCACAAGAAGGACAATGACTTTGTATGGGGGTGGTGGGGGTGGGGTACAGACACTCTGTTGTTTTAGAACTGTATGTACCTGTGATATTGTCTGGAGAATGGATAAGTCCCTAAATTGGCTATTGAATGAAAGATCAGAACAGGAGGAGGCCATTCAGTCCCTTGAGCCTGCTCTGCCATTCAATTTGATCGTAGCTGATCTGCAACTTAGTTCCATTTACCCACCTGTTTTCTCCATATCCCTTGCTTAGCTTATCTAACAAATTGTCTCAACATCCACAGACTTTTGGTGGAAGAGTGTTCCAGATTTCCACTACCCTCTTTGTGGAAAATGTGCTTTGTGATTTCGCTCCTGAATGGCCGAGCTGCAACTTTAAAATTATGTCCCCTTGTTCTGGATTTTCCCACCAGAGGAAATAGTTTCTCCATGCTTCCCGTATCAAATCCTTTTAACATTTCAAACACCTCGACTAATCTTCTATACCCGAGGGAATACAAGCCGAGTCTGTGCAACTTATCATAATTTCACCCTTTTAGCCCCAGTATCATTCTGGTGAATCTGCGCTGCACCCCCTCCAGTATATCCTCCGAGGTGGGGGGCCCAGAACTGAAGGCAGTGTCCGGATGGGTCTGACCGAGGCTCTGTATAACTGAAGCATAATTTCCTCCCCTGAGATAAAGGCCAACATTCCATTTGCCTTTTTAATTGCTTTTTGTAGCTGTCTACTAGCTTTTAATGATTTGTGTACATGGACCCCCAAATCCCTTTGTTCCTCGACAATTCCTAGTTTCTCGCTGTTTAGAAAATATTCCGATTCATGTCTCTTGGGTCCAAAGTGGGTGAGCTTACTTGCCCACTTTGAATTCCATCTGCAGCAGTTTCGCCCATTCACTTAATCTGTCCCGTTGCAACATCTGCTCCCATCTGCACGACCTAACTTAGCCTCATCTGCAAACTTGGATATGCAACTCTCTTCCTTCATCCGTCATTGATAAATATGGTGAAAAATTGAGGCCCCGTAATAGATCCCTGGGGATCACTGTCACACCCCAATTTCTCTGCCCCCCCGGCCCCAATCAGTGTACCTACCCATTATCTCTCTCCCTCTCTCTCTCTCTCTCTCTCTCTCTCTCTCTCTCTCCCACCCTTCCCCTCTTCCCCACCTCTCAACTAATTACCAATCAATGTCAAAAGGCTACCTCCAATTATGTGCACACTCATTTTTGCTAAATCTCTTATGTCGGTAGACCTTTATCTAATGCCTTCTGGAGGTCCATATGGATAACTTCCATGGGGAGCCGAGGGTTATGGGGAGCGGGTAGGGAAGTGGAGCTGAGGCCAAGATCAGATCAGCAATGATCTTATTGAATTGCGGAGCAGACTCGAGGGGCCAAATAGCCTACTCCGATTTCTTATGTTATGCTCCCTTATTTACCTTCATAATGACCTCTCTAAATGCAACTAGGTTAGTTCGACATGATTTGCCCTTAAAGCCAAGCTGGCTCTCTGATCAGCTCATATTTGTTGAAGTGTTCAGCAATCTTCCCTCTTGGATGGGGGCGGGCCTTTAACAGACTGTGCGGCCCATTCAAATTTCCACGCATGCATGGTTTTCCCATTCAAATGCCGGTGACCAGCTTGCACGGGACCTCCAGACCACTACACGGCCATGCAACTTAACAGCGACATTGGTGCTCAGACACACTATCCTTAATGTTCTAGTAGCTTCCCCACAAATGATGTTAAACTGACAGGCCTGTAGTCACCTGCTTTTTCTCTCCCTTAAATAATGGTGTGACATTACCAAATTTCCAGTCTAACGGCACAATTCCAGAATCAATAGAGCTTTGAAAGTCCCATTATTTACTCCATTACTATTTTTTTTAACTTGTATTGAATGCAATATGTCTTTCCCCTTGGGTTATTTTTAGCTTCTATTCTACCACTGGTATTTTATCCTCTTCCTCTGCTGTGAAAATAGATACAAAGTACAGTACTTCTTTAATCTGCCATTATCTTGTCTCTTACAGTATCACTGTCTCTTTAATGGACATCTTCCTTAGCCACTCTTTTACTGTTAATATCTTAAACTTTTACTTACTGCAGCTTGTCTAAAATTGTATCTGTTGAAAAATTGCTGAAAAGATTCAGGGAGGAGCTAAATGGAAGCATGTACATATATATTATATATGGGTAATGGAAGTTACAGTGCCACTTATTGGCTGAGGATAGACGTCATAATCATGTGAGTGCCTCATGAGGTTGGAGGTATATAAAGGACCATCTTAAGGGGGGGGTGGGATGTGAACAGAGCAGCTCCAAAACAAAGCGAATCAGACAACGTAGACAATCGTGCTCAACTGCTCTGTATAGGATTGTGGTAATATCCATACTTTGTCATTACTGTCTTGTTACTGTGTATCTGATTATTAAAATTGCTGATTGCTATCACATTGGTTGTCTTGTCGAATCGGTATACAATTTATTTATACAGGTAAAACTTTTACGATTAGCCCTTGTATGACTTGCAGATATTTTACCCATTCCCTTTTTGCGGCTCTTAATATTTTGTGTGTGTCCCTTTCTTGCTTTTTACATTTCTCTGTCCGCTGGGTTACCACTTTCCTTCGCACTTGTGTAAGCCACTTCATTTAGCTTTATGCTGCGCCTTACCTCAGATGTTGACCATGGTTGCTTGACTACAAGTTGAACTTTTGCTCCGCAAGGGTATGTATTGGTCTTGCATATACTAAATACTTCTTTGAATACTTCCCACTGTTTTTTTTCTGTAGGTTTACCTGTTAACAGCTCAACCCATATTTAACATGTTCAGATCGCGTCTCGTTCCTTCAACGTGAACCACCTTTAAGTCTAAAAGCTTCTTGCGTGATCTTTCTCCTTCTCGAACTTGATGTCAACTATTATGTTATGGTCACTGTAAGATGCTTCCTTACTGTCAAATTATTAACTAATTCTGGCTCAATACTAATTACTAAATCTTGTATGGCCTGTTCCCTTGGTTCTAAAACATTGTTTCAGAAAACTATCCTGGAAGCACTCTAGAAAGTTTACACCTTGAACTACCTGTGAAAATTACAATCTCCCATTATAACTGCTTTGCCTTAACTTCTCTAATCTCTCTTTTTGCATCCTGCTACTACATCACTGCTGTCAGGAAGTCTGTCGACAACCAGAATCTTGCATCCTTTGCCGTTTCTTATTTTCTAATGTTTTCACTGCCTGCTCAGCCTTACTGATATCATTTCTTTCAACTGCTGTAATATTGTCTTTGATCAGTATTGCTATACCCCCCTCCTTTTCTTATTTTCCTGTCCTTTCTAAAGTCCTTGAAGCTCCCAGTCTTGATCTCTAATAGAGTAGTACCCTTTGTGCTAAATTTATACTTCTGGTTCACTTTGTTTTATTCATACATATATAGGATGTACAGCACAGAAACAGGCCATTCAGCCTATGCCGGTGCTTATGCTTCACACAAGCCACCTCCCACCCCACTTCATTTCGCCTTTTCGGCATGTCCTTCTATTCCTTACCCTCATGTACTTGTCGAGCTTCCCCTTAAATGCATCTATGCCATTCACCTCGACCACGCCATGTGATAGCGATTTCCACATTCTCGCTATGCTGCATGCATTTGTGTCGAGAGCTCTGATTTGGTTCACAGTCCCCACTCTGCCCATGTGTGTTGCATACTTTTTCTTGTTTAATTTATATCAGGTATTTAATTAATTCCGATGCTCCTGTCGAAAACTGTATTTATCTTTCCTTTTTGTTTTCTTTTTGTTACCTGGTGGGGGTGGGCTTGACGAGAAAGGATTGAAGGTGACATCAGGAATGGTCAAAATATGGCACCTTAAAATAAGCTTCACTGTCTGAAGAGAACACATGTCTAAACCTATTGACATTCGCAGTTATTAGCCTTCGGCTATTCTGTGAGGTGCCAGCAACAATCCAAGAAAGGCAGGAAGCGAATAACCTTGTTGGCCAGCTGACTCCGAGCTGGGGGATGTGTCGAGCAAACCATTCTCACGGTGAAATGCCGAGAGGTCACTGCTGTAAAGCTCACATAATAACCGTATAAAATACCGTATATACTTCGAACTGTCAGCCCGACATACTGCTGTAAAAAGGTTAGATTCTCACTGGCTGGCCTATAACTGAGTGCGTGCATTGATTAGAAATGCAAGCTGAGATTCGACTTTATGTAAGACTGCTACACTGGAAGGTTGCATATTTTCACTGAGTGCTGAAGCTTTGGATTAGTCTTTCAGACCAGTTAAATGTTGCGTTGGTCACTCTGGCAGTAGATCTGACAAAAGACAAGTTTTACTTGTTAAGGCTGCATTTGGTTTCCGACACAGAAATCTATGTTTCTGCTCCAAACTCCCCCTCAGCAGCACAAATCTGATCCCACTTTGTGTTGTGGAAGCTGGTAAATGTCATTCACATTCTCTTTCTCCCTCCAGCAGCAACCTCAAATCAGATAATCCCTTCTGGAGTCGTGTTTTTTTTTTAAAGCCGAATGCCAGCGTTTGAACTTTGATGATTTGCCCAGTATTTATGTTGCTGCTGCTGATGCAATGTGTGGGGGTAGCAGGACTGTTCTGCCTGCATTGCACTGAATACCAATAAAGGCAAGTATTGGTAAGCCGTGTTTTTTCTGGAGCGATGCCATGCTTCTCTAAACCTCTGGTGGCATTTCACGGCTGCATTGTACTTGAGTGTGTGAAAGGAATGCAAATCCAGTAACCTAAAGCAAAACTCTGACACATACATTCTCACCAGAAAGGCTAATGGCAGCACTGTAACAACTTTCACAATGTTTTGTCTACAAATCTGTTGTACAGTACATTTTTAATTCATTGCAGATTAGCGCTTGTCCATACAACTCTGGACTATGGAGAACAAGAAAGCAAGTTCTGAAAGGATCCTGCTAGAGCCGTACCACTATATGCTTGAGTTACCAGGTACAGTACCATGGCGTATCCCATGTCTTTTAAGAACTGTATCAAATGTCTTTAATGAGATGCATGGCCAGATGTGTGTATGTGGAAACCACAGTTACTGTAGCAGTTACTGTATTTTTGAGGTTTGCTTGACTTTTTTAATTATTGGTCCTCGGGATGTGAGCATCGCTGGCACTTATTGCCCATCCCTAGTTGCCCTGAGTGCTTTGATACAACTGCAGGGCTTGCTGGCCCACTTCACAGGCCAATTGAGAATCAACCACTCTGGTGTGGGACTGGAGTCACTTATAAGCCACTGGTAAGGACGGCAGGTTTCCTTCCCTAAAGGACATCTGTGAACCGGGTTGGGTTTTCACGACAATACCACAGCTTCATGGTCGTTTTTAGTTTTTATTTCAAGACTTTAAAAAAAAAACTGAATTCCAATTGTCAAATCACCACAGTGGGATTTGAACACTCTCCGAATTACTAGTCCAGGCACATAACTGCTACACTCAGTTGGCAGTATACTTGCCTCTGAATCAAACGGTGTGGTTTAAATCCCCCATTCCAGTAATTGAACACACAATCTGTACTGATGCCAACAGTGCAGTACTGATGGAGTCCTGTCCTTTTGGATAAGCCACCAAGTGTTCAGCAATCTTTTCTGTTGGTGAGCAGTAAAAATCCAGTGGTATCATTTGTATTGAGCAGAGAATTCTCCCAATTATACAAGCTAAACCTTAACCAACACCTTCCAAAACCAAGTTACTGACTCTTCATATCATTGCTATATCGAACTACAGTACGCAGACGACGCCTGCGTCTGCGCACGCTCTCAGGCCGAACTCCAAGCCATCGTCAGCACCTTCACCGAGGTGTACGAAAGCATGGCCCTTACAATAAACATCCGTAAGATAAAGGTTCTCTACCAGCACTGTCCCCTGCCACACAGCACTGTCCCCCGGTTATCAAAATCCACGATGGGCCTTGGACAACTTGGATCATTTTCCATACCTCGGGAGCCTACTGTCAGCAAGGGCAGACATAACGACTAGATCCAATACCTTTTCAGTGTGCCAGTGCAGCCTTTGTTTAACTGAGGAAGAGATTGTTTGAAGACCAAGACCTCAAACCCGGCACCAAGCTCATGGTCTACAGAGCAGTTGTGATACCCGCCCTCCTATATGGCTCAGAGACATGGACTATGTACAGCAGGCACCTCAAAACACTGGAGAAGTACCACCAACGCTGCCTATCCTGCAAATCCATTGGCAGGGTAGGCACACCAATGTCAGTGTTCTCGCTCAGGCCAATATCCCCATCATCGAAGCACTGACCATAAGAACATAAATAGGAACAGGAGTACACCATACGGCCCCTCGAGCCTGCTCCACCATTCAATAAGATCATGGCTGATCTGACCATAGACTCAGCTCCACCTCCCTGCCCGCTCCCCATAACCCCTTATCCCCTTATCGTTTAAGAAACTGTCTATTTCTGTCTTAAATTTATTCACTGTCCCAGCTTCCAAAGCTCTCTAGAGGCAGCAAATTCCACAGATTTACAACCCTCAGAAGAAATTTCTCCTCATCTGTTTTAAATGGGCGGCCCCTTATTCTAAGATCATGCCTACTAGTTCTAGTCTTCCCCCATCAGTGGAAGCATCTCTGCATCCACCTTGTCAAGCCTCCTCATAATCTAAATAATCCGATAAGATCACCTCTCATTCTTCTGAATTCCATGCTCTATCAGCTCCCCGTATTCGCTCTTGGACCTCCTGGTTGTTCTTGCGAGCCAGTCTTGGTGTTTCCTGGTCGAGTGACCGAGCGTCTCTTCGCGGGTGCTGATTATGAAAGCCTTGAGGGTTGCCCAGGCACTATAGACACTGTGTCTCTGGGTCACAGGGAGTCATTAGATTGGTAGCGAGGCGCTGGCTGAATAGGGCTTTCTTAGCAGGATCTTTGAGTGCTCCAGCATTGATTTTCCTGCGACATTGTTGCTGTTGTCGTCGCTGTATTGGGGCAGAGTGAATTAGGCGGTGGTCCGCCCAGCAGTTGCCACTCCTGCCATGGCGCGGGTGATGCGCACGTCTTTGCGGTCTCTCCATCGGACGATGACGTAGTCTAGCAGATGCAAGTGCTTGGAGCGAGGATGTTGCCATGAAGCTTTATATTTGTCCTTCTGACGGAACAGTGATGACGTGGCCGTGTTCTAAGCATTTTGTGAGGAGGAGGGTGCCATTGGAGTTGGCTTTCCCTACCCCCTCTGCTGATCACACTTCCCCAGAGGTTAGTGTCCTTTCCGACTCTGAAATTGAAGCCGCCGAGGAGGATCAGCTTGTCGCTCGTTGGGACTCGGGACAGGGATGGTTTGAGGCTGGAGTAGAATTCATCTTTGGTCTCGTCTGTAGCTTCCAGTGTTGGGGCATATGTACTGAAGACCGTAGCTCACTAGTTCCGGGCCAGGGCCTCAAACCCGGCACCAAGCTCATGGTCTACAGTGCAGTGGTGATACCCGCCCTCCTATATGACTGAGACATGACTACATACAGCAGACACCTCAAAACACTGGAGAAGTACCACCAACGCTGCCTCCGCAAGGTCCTGCAAATCCATTGGCCGGATAGGCGCACCAACGTCTGTGTTCTCGCTCAGGCCAATATCCCCAGCATCGAAGCATTGACCACGCTCGATCAGCTCCGCTGGACGGGTCACATCGCCCGCATGCCCAACACGTAACTCCCAAAACAAGCGCTCTACTCGGAGCTCCGACACGGCAAGCGAGCCCCAGATGGGCAGAGGAAACACTTCAAGGACACCCTCAAAGCCGCTTTGAAAAAATGTAACATCCCCACCGACACCTGGGAATCCCTGGCCCAAGACTGCCCAAAGTGGAGGAAAAGCATCAGGGATAGCGCTGAATGCCTCTAATCTCTTTGCCGAGAGCAAGCTGAAGCCAAGCGTCATCAGCGGAGGGAGCGTGTGGCAACCCAGGCACTCCACCCACTCTTTCCTTCAACCACCGTGTCCAACCTGTGACAGAGGCTGTCGATATGGCATTTGGACTCTTCAGTCACCTGAGAACTCATTTTATGTGTGGAAGCAGGTCATCCTCGACTCCAAGGGACTGCCTATGATGATGATGATGTAAACCCTACTCCTTCTGGATTCAACAACTGCCATTTCCATCTTCCATTTAGATTCATGAAGGGTGTTTTCGAAATAAAATCTGGAGAGACCGCCTATTACTGAACTGAGACCTCCGTTTGGCTTTTCACAATTTGATTTTCCTTCAAACCTTGTAGCACATCATAGATGACTGCACATTGGCTCAGATTTCAGTCTGTACAGGAGGGGAGGTCCATGTACGTACACCTGGGTCTTCTGCCAAAATTCGTGCCCCTTTCCAAATAGGTCAGTAAATTGAAATTTAACTCTTATCTTCCTTTGTCTCCTTTCCTCACCTTACCAACGGGGCTCTCTCATCTGCTGCTGAAACCCTCATTCATGCCTGTTATCTCTAGACTTCCTCCAATGCTATTTGTGGCTGGTCCCCACGTTCTGCCCTTTGTAAACTAGAGGTGAACCAAAACTCTGTTGCCCTTGTCCTAACTTGCACCAAGTTACACTCACCCATTGCCCTGTGCTCGCTGACTTGCATTGGCTCCCGGTTAAGCAATGCCTCGATTTTAAAAAATAAATAAATAAATAAATAAATAAATAAAATTCTCATCCTTGTTTTCAAATCCCACCATGGCCTCTCCCCTTACAATCTCTGTAACCTCTTCTAGCCCCCCGCCCCAACCCCCAAGATGTCTCCGCTCCTCTAATTCTGCCGCCTTGAGCATCCCTGATGATGATCGCTCCACCATTGGTGGCCGTGCCTTCAGTTGCCTGGGCCCCAAGCTCTGGAACTCCCTCCCTAAACTTCTCTGCCTCTCTACCCCTCTTCCTTTAAGACACTCCTTAAAACTGACCTCATTGACCAAGCCTGCCCTAATTTCTCCTCCTGTGTCTGCTGTCACATTTTTGTCTTCTAACGCTCCTGCGAAGCACCTTGGGACAGCTTACTACATTAAAGGCGCTATATAAATGCAAGTTGTTGGCAGTGTCTTGGTAGTCTTGATTGGCTGTCCATTGAATAGGCAGAATACAAACTACTGTCTGCACTTAGCAGCCATAGATTTGACACTTCTGTTCTGATAGCTTCAGGTTTCTGCTTTCCCTGTTCGTGGTCACTGTCCAATGTAGAGAGAGAGGTTACCTGTCTAATAGGATTGTCTTCATTTTCAAATGTGCATATTCAACATACCCAGCCATTCCTCAAGGCCTTGTAGCAAGTGCAGTCATTTACTGCCTCTGATTTTCAACATGCAGCTTTGGGCAAAATGAACTGATGTTCTGGGATAGACTGAGCCCTTTCCTACTGCATGGGACTAGATTTGGCACATGGCTGTATGCACATTGTCACATCTTAAGAGTTGCGATAAATGGGTAATTTTCCAGTTAGGAAACGGTAACTAGAGGGATGCCACAGGGTTCGGTGCTGGGGCCTGAACTATTTACAATCTATATGACTTGGATGAAGGGACCGAGTAATGTAGCTAAGTTTGCTGATACAAAGATGGGTGGGAAAGCAAGTTGAGAGGAGGACACATACTCATTGGAGTTTAGAAGAATGAGGTGTGATCTTATTGAGGCATCTAAGATACTGAGGGAGCTCGACAAGGTAGATGCAGAGAGGATGTTTCCACTCGTGGGGAAATCTAGAACTAGGGGGCATAGTTTCAGAATAAGGGATCGCCCATTTAGAACGGAGATGAGGAGGAATTTCTTCTCTCATTGGGTCGTAAATCTGTGGAATTCTCTACCGCAGAGAACTGTGGAGGCTGGGTCATTGAATATATTTAAGGCGGAGATAGGCAGATTTTTGAGCGATAAGGGAGTCCAGGATTATGGGGAGCGGGCGGGGAAGTGGAGCTGAGCCCAAGATCAGATTAGCCCTGATCTTATTAAATGGCGGAGCAGGCTCGAGGGGCCAAATGGCCTGCTCTTGCTCCTGTGTGGATGCTGGAACCTGAAATAAAAACAGAAAATACTGGAAATCTCAGCGGGTCAGGCATCACCTGTGGAAGGAAAAACAGCGTTAACGTTTCTGGTCGATGACCCTGCGTCAGAGCTGGCAAATGTTCGAAAATAACAGATTCTTGAGTACTGAGAGGGGGAGGGGGAGGTCTGGGATTGGGTGGACGGTAGGAGAGATTAGAGACACAAAAGGGATGATTGATGAATTGAAATGATAATGGCAGAACTTAGAAAAAGGTTAGTCTAGATAGGGTGTGAATGGTGAAATAATGACAGCTGCCACTGGAGACAGGGAAAAATAAAAGATAGGGTGGTGGTGGTGGGGGGAGGTTTAAGGGAACCAAAAATAGGCAGAGGTTATCTGAAATTGTTGAACTCGATGTTGAGTCCAGAAAACCGAAACAAAAGATGAGGTGCTGTTCCTCGAGCTTCATTGGAACAGTGTAGGAGGCCAAGGATGGAGATGTCAGAGTGGAGCGGAGAATTAAAGTGCCAGGCGACTGGAAGCTCGGGGTCACGCTTGAGGACTGAACGGAGGTGTTTTGCAAAGTGGTCACCCAATGTAGAGGAGACCACATCGTGAGCAGCGAATACAGTAAGTATTTCTACAGTATAGAAAGTACAACAAGTAAATCGCTGTTTCACCTGGAAGGAGTATTTGGGGCCCCTGGACAGTGGGAAGGGAGGAGGTAAAAGGGCAGGTGTTGCATCTCCTGCGTTTACACGGGAAGGTGCCGTGGGAAGGGGAAGGGGAAGGGGGAGGGGGTGCTGGGGGTGACTGCGGAATGGACCAGCGTGTCGCGGAGGGAGCAGTCCCTTCGGAACGCTGAGAGGGGAGGGGAAAGATATGATTGGTGGTGGGATCATGGCGGAGGATGATCTGCTGAACGTGGAGGCCAGTGGGGTGAGAGGTGAGAACATGGGGAACCCTGTCGTGGTTCTGAGAGGGAGGGGAAGGGGTGAGAGCAGAAGTGCGGGAAATTGAATGGACACGGTCAAGGGCCATGTTAACCACGGCGGAGGGGAATCCTCGGTTGAGGAAAAAGGAAAACATATCAGCCTTTCACTATGTGAAAGGTGCTGTCGTCAGAGCAGATGCTACAGAGTCCTTACAAGAAGTGGGGTGGGAAGAAGGGTAGTCCAGGTAGCTGTGGGAGTCAGTAGCTTATAGTGGATACTGGTTGATAACCTATCCCCAGAAATAGACTCAGAAATCGAGGAGGGAAGAGACAAGTTCGGTGATGAACCATGTGAAGGTGAGGGAAGTGTGGAAATTGGAATCAGTGAAAGAAATTTTCTAGTTCAGGGCGAGAGCAGAAAATGGCGCCGAAACAGTCATCAATGTACCGGAAAGAGCGGTGAGGGTGGGGACCCGAGTAGGACTGGAACAAAGAATGTTCCACATATCCAACGAAAAGGCAGGCATAGCAAGGACCCATACGGGTTCCTTATAGCAACACCTTTCATTTGGAGGAAGTGAGTGGAGTTAAAGGAGCAGTTGTTCAATGTGAGAACAAATTCAGCCAGGCGGAGGAGGGTGTTGGGGGATGGGGACTGGCTGGGCCTCTGCTCGAGGAAGAAGCAGAGCGCCCTCAGGCCATCCTGGTGGGGGATGGAAGTGTCGAGGGATAATCTCTCCTGCCTTCCACCCGATCACAGACCTTTTCCTTTTGTTCCTGCTCCTATTTCTTACTTTCTTGTGTTACAACTACTTTATTGCATCATGCATGAGGCTTGCTGTTGAGTCAGATCCAATTCATGGATGCCCTTTCGAAGAGTGAAGAAACACCCCAGCAGGTAGATGGTCTGATGTTTTAGTGCACACATCGTTCCATTACCGGGTTTAGTGGACTTGCTCAGAAAGTCGGCAAGTGCAACCTGTCCAAGTGGCCAAAAAGGCTGAGCAGCGCTGGGTGCTTGTGCTCAACAAGGTTGAGTCCTTGTCCTTTTTGGAGATTCCAGCTTCCTTTGGGTAATCTCTGTAGCAAAGTGCTTTTATTATGGCCTCTGATACTGGCTACAATTTGGGTCAGGCACGGAGGGGGCTGTTGACTTGGTGTAATTGTACTCAGGCTCTCCCAGTGATGATAGAATCGTGGAATTGTGCCCGGAGTTGTACTTTGTAGTAGAAGACCTATGAAAAACCGCAGCCTCTTTAAAACTGAGCGAGTTGTGATGGATTGTCTCTTATTTACCCTCAACACTTTTTTCCTGTCACGTCCTTTCCAAAATGAACCGTTTTACTGCTTGAAAGCTTCAAAAGATTGTTTTCTCTTCAAAATTGGCAAGAAATGAATTGCAAAGTGGTTTTGGACTCCACCCAGCAGGATCACAGCTGTTTGATCAACAGCAAGTATAGCATGCACACCCGGTCCTCAACAACACCTTGCATTTATATAGCGTCTTTAACATAGTAAAACGTCCCAAGGTGCTTCACAGGAGCGTCATCAGAAAAAAACGGACATGGAGCCACATGAGATATTAGGACAGATGTTTTAAGGAGCGTCTTGAAGGAGGAGAGAAGTGGAGAGATTTAGGGAGAGAGTTCCAGAGCTTGGGGCCCAGACAGCTGAAGGCACAGCCACCAATGGTGGAGCGAGTAAAATCGGGGATGCGTAAGAGGCCAGAATTGGAGGAGTGCAGAGATCTTGGGAGGGTTGTCGGGCTGGAAGAGGTGACATAGATAGGGAGGTGCGAGGCTATGGAAACAAGGATGAGAATTTTAAATTGAGATGTTGCTTGACCCCGGGAGACAGTGTAGGTCAGCGAGCACAGGGGTGATGGGTGAACGGAACTTGGTGCGAGTTAGGACACGGGCAGCAGTGTTTTGGATGAGCTCAAGTTTTTGTAGGGAAGATGACTGGAGGCGGATCAGGAGAGCGTTGGAATAGACAAGTTTAGAGGTAACAGAGGCATGGCTGAGGGTTTCAGGAACAGATGAGCGGAGGGGGAGTCAGGCGATGTTACCGAGATTGAAGTAGGTGGGCTTGGTGATGGAGCAAATATGTGGTCAGAAGCACATTACTGGGACAAATATGACACCAAGGTTGTGGACAGTCTGGTTCAGCCTCACAGTTGCGAGGGAGAGGGATGGAGTCAGTGGCTGACGAACAGAGTTTGAGGCAGGGACCAAAGACAATGGCTTCGGTCTTCCCAATATTTGGTTGGAGGAAATTTCTACTCCAATACTGGATGTCTGACAATTTAGAGACAGTGGAGGGGTCGAAAGAGTACTGGTGAGGTAGAGCTGGGTGTCGTCAGTGGAACCTGACATTTGTGTTATCAAATTATGTCGCTAAGGGGCAGCATGTAGATGAGAAATAGGAGGGGACCAAGGATAGATCCTTGGGGGACACCAGAGGTAACGATGCGGGGCCGGGGAGAAAAGCCGTTGCAGGTGATTTTCTGGCTACCATTAGATCGGTAAGAATGGAACCAGGCGCGTGCAGTCCCACACAGCTGGAGGACGGAGTGGTCAACCGTGTTGGATTCCGCAGAGTGGACAAGGAGGGACAGTTTACCACGGTCACAGTCTGTCATTTGTGACTGAGGGCTGGTTCAGTGCTGGGGCAGAAACCTAATTGGAGCAATTGAAACATGGAGTTGTGGGAAAGATGGGCACTGATTTGGGAGGCGACAGCACGTTGCAGGACTTCGCAAAGGAAAGGGAGGTTGGAGATGGAGCTGTAGTTTACAACGATAGAGGGGTCAAGCGGATTTTCTTTTAAGAGTTGTGTGCTACTGCCGACCAGTTATGAGAGGATTCTCATGATCTCCGTGCAATTGCTGGTGGGAATTATTTACCCCGAGACTCTGGCATCCCTTTATCGTTCATTCCCCGGGCTTTCAATGACAGACAGGAGGAAGCCCGTCAGCCCCTCGAGCCTGTTCCGCCATCTACTTGATCTGTATATTAACTCTATCTACCCACCTTGATTCTGTATCACTTAATACCCTTACCCAACAAAAATTAATTCATCTCCGTTTTGAAATTTCCAATTGTTCTCCCCACCCATCCCCCCCCCCCCCCCCCACTGTCCGCCCAGCCTCAACAGCTTTTTGGGGGAGAGTTTTCCAGATTCCCAGCACCTTGTGTGTGCTTCCTGACTTCACCCCTGAATGGCCTGGCTCTAATTTTAAGGTTATGCCCCCTTGTTCTGGACTCCCCCCACCAGAGGAAATAGTTTCTCTCGATCTACCTTATCAACTCCTTTAATCATCTTAAACACCTTGATTAGATCAGCCCTTATTCTTCTATACTCGAGGGAACACAAGCCTAGTCTGTGCAACCTGTCCTCAGAATATAACCCTTTTAGCTTAGGGGATGCCCACCGCTTCCTGCCCCTTCAACTTGGTCTCACCTGCACCGTAATGAATTCTGAGGGCATTCTGTGACGTAGTGCTGAATGAGCTCCGCCTGCAGTTCAACTGAAGTGTCTGGCATTATGAGAAAGGAGGAGAAAGCGGTGGATTAGTACCTGCCATTGATAGCGGGTGTTTTCGTGCGCATATGATTTGCCCGCTCTACAAGCTGGACGGTATAATCAGCCAGTATTCCACAGTAGACACCAAGTCGCTGGAGAAATACCACCATGATGTCTCCGCAAGATCCTACAAAACCTCTGGGAGGACAGACACACCAACGTTAGCGTCCTCGACCAGGCCAGCATTAAAGCACTGTCTACACTTGATCAGCTCCGCTGGGCAGGCCACATAGTTCACCTGCAAGACACAAGACTCCCAAAGCAAGCGCTCTACTTGGAACTCCTTCACGGCAAATGAGCCACAGGTGGGCAGCGGAAACTCTCCAAGCCTCCCTGATAAAGTGCAACATCCCCACTGACACCTGGGAGTCCCTGGCCAAAGAACCCCCTAAGTGGAGGAAGAGTATCCGGGAGGGCGCTGAGCACCTCGAGTCTCATCGCCGAGAGCGTGCAGAAACCAAGCACAGGCAGCGGAAGGAGCGTGCGGCAAACCAGTCCCACCCTCCCCTTCCCTCAACCATTGTCTGTCCCACCTGTGACAGGGACTGTGGCTCTCGTATTGGACTGTTCAGCCACCGAAGAACTCATGTTAAGAGTGGAAGCAAGTCTTCTTCGATTCCGAGGGTTTCCCTATGATGGTGATGAGTGTGCAGTACCTGTCGATCATATGAACTGCATCTACTTATGATTGCTCTTGCTTCAGTGCAAGGTGCACTTTCACGAGGTGTTATTTCCCAGTACTTCTGATTGTTTTATGCTCTTTCGGTGCAGTAAACAAAGTCTGGTGAGTGAATACCGCTGTTCCTGCCCAAAATAAACAGAGGGCTAAATAAAGACGACGACCAGCAACTTTGAAATGTTTGTGGTATTTACTTTTTGGCCGATGTAAGCAACCGTCTGTTTTATATGTGGACCGTGTAAGTGGTGTGGAATGTATCGAGGGAGAGCGTGTGGGGATGCACTGTGGTGACCTCCTCCATGAAGGGGATGGGGAGGAAAGGGCAGAGAGGAGACTGTGTTGTTTTTAATAAACCAGATTATTTTTGCAAGCAACTTCTGAAGTTCAAGATTCAGCTGTGAACCATAGTCCCCAGATAAGTCAGGAAAAAGCGAGTTGGAAAGAATGCTTTGGACTTGGTCACCAGTTCTGCATTGGAAATTTAGAAAAATGCAAAAGACATGTGTTTCTCTGTGTGCAGTACTCGTTGAATACACTTGGGCACGGTAATACCGTGTCGTGCTTTATATCTTGAAGTCCATATAAGTGTTACTGACCAGTTACCACCCTGTTTACTGATTCAGATAATTGCAGCCTGAACTTTTCCAATTGCAAAACCAGTTTTGTTTCCACTAGAATTCGTTTTCACTGTTGTCTCTGTGGTAATGGGTGGACCGAGGAATGGAATTCAAGTTGCAGTTTTGCCTCCGTGTGTATGGGACTTGAGGCTGTACTGTGGGAGAAGGAATGATTTGAAAGTTTTTGTGCTGTAATCAATTATTTCTAGGATTGTAAATTCTGTATTAAAAATAACATTGCTGCAAATACAACTGTTCCTTTATCAGGGGCATGCCCCTGCCACCAAGTTCTGACCCCAACAGTGATCATTCCCCTCAGCTTGGAAGTATTAAATACAGTCTGGGGTCTGTTAAAGCTACAATGCATGCAGCTGGAGTTTGATGTCAGAAGCCGAATTCTTGAAGCTGCCTTGTAATTTACTGCAATCTATGGGTGCGGCAGATATGTTACTGACCCAGTAATAATAAGAGAGTAGGAGTTCAAATCAAACCGCGATTTGAGCATTTGAATTCAATTACATTTTTTTTAAAAGCTAAAGCTGGAATTAAAAGCTGGTATCAGTAAAAGTGACCATGATGCTGTCGGCTTCACTCGTTCACTGATGTCCTTTTAGGGAGAGAAAGCTGCTGTCCTTACCCGGCCTGGGACTCTCAGGGGACAGTGTTCCAGGCACCTGCTTACCTTTACCCTTCGCGGTGGCGGAGTTTGTGGGTTGTGAGGTGCTGCCAAAGTGACTCCAGTGCCGCTCCAACGTGGTTGACTTGACCGCACTGAAGAGGTCTCCGCTTAATTGGCAACATATCAATTAGTTTAAACGTCCTCCAGCATCGACGTGCCGTATCTGTAAGATGTACCGCAGCACCTCGCAAACCCACAAACTCCGCCACCGCGAAGGGCAAGCAGGTGCCTGGCAACACTCCCTCCCCCCCCCCCCTCGCGTCATGTGTGGTCTCTTTTCTCCCCCCACCCCCCCCCCCCCCAACCCCCGCCGCATCGCGGCTCCCGTCCCCGCCGAATCGCGCCCCCCTTTCTCCCCCACCCCCACCGCCGCTCCCCCGTCCTGACTTGCACATAGATCAGTCGTCCGACGTATATCATCGTCGCTGGGTCAAAACCCTTAAACTCCCTCCCTAACAGCACTGTGGGAGTACCTTCACCACACGGACTGCAGCGGTTCAAGAAAGCGGCTCACCACCACCTTCTCACGGGCAAATAGGGATGGACAATAAAGTGAGTAATGTCCACATCCCGGGAATGACATTTATTTTTTTTTTTAAACCCTGTGTTGATGCATGTAGTTTGCAATGCATTATGTTTCAGTTAAGCAAATGTTGCTGAAATGTATACCTCACTTCTAGTTAACAATGTGCACTGTATATGCCCAAGGGACAAAATGATTAGCCAGTATAATAAATAGCAGGCTTGTGCTGTTTGCTTTTCGGATAGAGGCTAACCTCTGGATGAAATCTGAGATACCGGTTACCCAGTAGCTGTAACAAGTGTATTTAAAAAACATTTTTTTGATTCAGGAAAACAAGTGAGAACCCAACTTTCCCAAGCCTTTAACCACTGGTTGAATGTCCCAGAAGAGAAACTGCAGGTAAGAATTCCTTGCATTTTATTTGTCGCAAAGTCGTCAACAACCTGTATTTATAAAGCGGCTTTAACATAGTGAATTGTCTCAGGGCGCTTCACAGGAGTATTGAGATCAAAAATTTGACACCGAACCGCATTAAGCGAACTTAAGGCAGGTGACCAAAAGCTTGATCAAAGAGGTAGGTTTTAAGGAGCGTCGTGAAGGAGGAAAGAGAGGTAGAGAGGCGAACAGATTTAGACGGGGAATTCCAGAGCTTTGGACCCAGGCAGCTGAAGGCACGGCCACCAATGCTTGAGCATTTATAATAAGGGCTCAAGAGGGCAGAATTAGAGGAGCGCACACATCTCTGGGTGGGGGTTGTGGAGCTGGAGGAGATTGAAGATGTTGGTTTTGTTTCTTGAAATAAAATATTTATAATAACCATCATAAATTAATGGATTATGTCTGTAAACCTTTAAACTAAGCAAAATCCTACACTTGTCCCCACTGATTTTGACAAGCTGCTATATGTTTCCAACATGCCATGGACAGGAAGGTATATGAACTGCACAGTTCATAGAATCATACAGCACAGGAGGACATTCAGCCCATTTTGCCTGAGCTTTCCGATTGGTCCCACTCCCACTGATCTTTCCCCGTAGCCCTGCAAATGCTGCTGAAGATTTATTCCCCGTCAATATTTGTCCAATTCCTTTTTGAAAGTTACTATTGAATCTGCTTCCACCACCTTTACAGGCAGTTCATCGTCGTAACTCACTGCGTTTTATTTACAATACAGGTTTCCTCATGTCACCTCTGGTCCTTTTGCCAATTATTTTAAATGTGTGTTCTCTAGTTATCAACCTCCTGCCAGTGGAAAGTTTCTCCTTGTCTATTGCATTGAAACCTTTCATAATTTTGAGCACATCTATTAACCTTCCGTGCTCTTACTAGGAACAACCCCAGCTCCCAGCTTCTCTAGACTCTCTCTCGTAACTGAAGTCCCTCAGTCTTCTTATTCCCGTAAATCTCCGCTGCACCCTCCTGGACATCCTTCCTGGGCACAATACACCATCAGAGACCTGACCAGTTATTTATAAATGTTTAGCATAATTTCCTTGCTGTCATAAAAACATAGAAAATAGGTGCAGGAGTAGGCCATTCGGCCCTTTGAGCCTGCACCACCATTCAATGTGAATTTTCTATATAAAGTTTCTATAGAAACATATAAAATTCAGACGGGATTGGACAGGTTAGATGCAGGAAGAGTGTTCCCGATGTTGGGGAAGTCCAGAACCAGGGGTCACAGTCTTAAGGATAAGGAGTAAGCCATCTAGGACCGAGATGAGGAGAAACGTTTTCACCCAGAGAATTGTGAACCTGTGGAATTCTCTACGACAAAGTTGTTGTCCAGTTCGTTGGTTATATTCAAAAGGGAGTTAGATGTGGCTCTTACGGCTAAAGGGATCGGGGGATATGGAGAGAAAGCAGGAATGAGGTACTGAGGTGAATGATCAGCCATGATCATGTTGAATGGTGGTGCAGGCTCGAAGGGCCGAATGGCCTGCTCCTGCACCTATTTTCTATGTTTCTATGTACAAAGCATGCTGTCCCATGGGTGCTAATCCACTTTGTGGTGCGAGGGCTATCGTTTATTCAAAGTCCAGGGGATGGGGCCTCTTGCTGCTCGCGTTGAGGGGTTCAGATTTGCTGCAGGACTGGAAGATGGCATGCATTTAGTGTGAGCTTTCATGTGTGTATGACTAGATCATAGTGCGTTCATAACTCCTTGAGCACTTCAAAGTAGAGAAGAAAAACAAGGGCAGGTCTTTCTGGCCTTTGTTTTGTTGACGTGTAGTGCAGCAGGGCCGTGCTTTTATTTTAAAAAGCAAGTTGCAATTGAACATGTTTAGATGCTGATGTCATTGAGCCCAAGTTCTTATCAACGTTGAGTGAGACATCCGCAGTTACTGTTTATCCAGCAACTCTTGAACTTACTGTTCAACTTTGCTATGTTCAGTATTCATCTGCCTCTTGATGCAGTGTTGCTGTTTGTGTCATTGAGTTTGCAGTGAGACCAAGGGGTACTCTTTTAAGCACCCTGCATTTATATGATCCTGCTTCGAGAGATAAGGAAGTCCAGGGTTATGGGGAGCGGGCGCGGAAGTGGAGTTGAGCCCAAGATCAGATCAGCCATGATCTTATTGAATGGCGGAGCAGGCTCAAGGGCCCAGATGGCCGCCTCCTGCTCCTATTCCTTATGTTCTTATGAAAGCAAACCTTTTACTTCACCAGTCAAGGTATGTGACTTTCAATCCATGCTTGTTTCTGCTCTTGTGCGTCCCTTTCTCCCACATGCTGGTTGATATCTTGTGCCAGAAACAATAACTTGGGCCGTTTATAAAATACAGGATTATGTGTTTGTCGGACAAGCGCATCTTCAGCTGTGATGGCTTAAAATGTTTGCGTTGTTTGGACATGGGTTTATATCTGCAACTTAAGTTGTGTTTTGGGAAAGATTGGCGGGGAGCTGCGAGTTCTAATGTCTTGTGCTATGGAGGCTGTGTGAAGTGTCTTCTGTGAACTACTTGGGTCTTTTTTGCCGCCTTCACTCTCTAACTGGCCTCAGCCTCCGACTTCTCTGGCAGTAGATGCGCTTCGCCCCCTACTTAGAGTGTTGGCACTCGGTTTGCTAACTCAGCAAGTTGTAGCATGCCCAGGATAACAAACAGAAAATCCTTCATTAGATTTCTTTTTAGCTACTGCAATCTATCCTGTACACCTCAGTGAACCTCCTTGCATCTTTGAGCTGCCAAGCAAATGTATTGAACATTGATCTCCCGCAGTGCTGCCCATGGAGAGTGAAGACAAAGTGAATTCACTGAAAGTTCAATTTAAAAAATGAATATTAAATATTGTTACAATATATTCAATGTAATACAATCCAAATATGTGAAAACCCTTAAATTTAATGACTACCACACACCAACTTGCATCTATATAGCGCCTTAAACATCGTAAAATATCCCAAGGCACTTCACAGAAGCATTATCAAAATAAATTTGACATTGAGCCACATGAGATATTAGGGCAGGTATGTTTAAAGGAGGAGGAGAGAGGCGGAGAAACTTAGGGGGAGAATTCCCGAACTTGGGGCCTCCGCAGCTGAAGGCATGGCCGCCAACGGTGGAGCGATGGAAATCGGGGATGCACGAGAGACCAGAATTGGAGGAGCGCAGAGATCGCCGGAGGAGGTTACAGAGATAGGAAGGGTTGTAGGGCTGGAGGTGGTTAGATATAGGGAGGGGTGTGGGGCTGGAGGTGGTTACAGAGATAGGGAGGGGTGTAGTGCTGGAGGAGGTTACAGAGATAGGGAGGGTTGTCGGGCTGGAAGAGGTAACCGAGATAGGGAGAGGAGTGGGCTATGGAGAGATTTGAAAATAAGGCTGAGAATTTTAACATCAAAGTGTTGCCGGACCGGGAGCCAAGGTCGGTCAGCGAGGACGGGTGATAGATGAAGGGAGGCTTGTTGCGAGTTAGGCTGCGGGCAGTATTAAACTCTTCAGGGTAAAGTAGAGAGAACATAAGAGCATAAAGAATAGGAGCAGGAGTAGGCCATTTGGCCCCTCGAGTCTGCTCCGCTATTCAGTAAGATCATGGCTGATCTGATCACTGCCTCAACTCCATTTTCCTGCCCACTCCCCATAACCCTTTACTCCCTTATCGCTCAAAAATTTGTCTGTCTCTCCGCTTTAAATATATTCAATGACCCAGCCTCCACAGCTCTCTGGGGCAGAGAATTCCAAAGATTCACGACCCTCAGAGAAGAAATTCCTCCTCATTTCCGTTTTAAATGGGCAAACCCTTATCCTGAAACTCTGCCCCCTAAGCAGGGTGAGACGAGCTTAATTCTGGACCAGGTAACTCTGGAGGGAAGTTCACTTACTGCCAGAGAAGTCGGAGACTGGGGCCATTTGGAATGAAAAGGGCAAAAAAACAGTTGCCGTTTTGATTACCAGCTGGAAGTAAGTATTAGAACGGTAGAGTGAGCGCTTGGACTGCTGTCGAGGCCTGACTTGGGGACATTCTTGGTCTGCTTCTCCCCGATTCATGGCCATGACGGCTCGTATCTGTGGTTGTTTACTCTCCTGATAGAGCTCATTGTTGGGCATCTTCCCTAGCGACCTCGAATGAAGGGAAACCGCTGCGGTCATGTATGAAGTTCAGCAGGTGTTCTGATCACTGTGCGCGACTTCGAGTTCAAAACTTGCCGGAGAGCAGTCAGCACCAAAAAAAAAAGTGAGGTCACAGGTTTCTCAAGAGACGGAGCAGGGCGAGTAGATTTCAGGTCCGCAAAGAGTCAGGAAGTGAACCCGGAGTATGAGCAGGAGAGGAGACATGGGCCATGGGTGGCCAGGCAGCAGAGAGCAGGGCGAGAAGAGCTTAGTTCTTGGCCAGGAAACTCCGGACTAGAATAGGAACTTAATCAGGCAGAGTGGGAAGAGGAAATTCTAGACTCTTGAGATGGGAGATTACCTGCAAGGTAGGCTGACCATAGGTCCCCGTTTTCCAGGGACCGTCCCCGGATTAGGCGCTGTGTCCCCAGATGAAGAATATCCCTGGTTCAGAAAACTCATCCCCATAGTCTTTGATTTGTTCAAAGGCAAGTGTATGGAAACCCTGGGTGAGATTCTCCGCCCATTCCCGCCCAGTTTGAGCTCAGGAACAGATTGCAGAGGTCGGTTGATTAGAGGCGACGATGATGTCCCCGCTTTCCCACAATGCAGCGCAGCGGAGATAAGGCCCCATCGATAACTCAGGCCACACTGCACTCTGGCAGATTGAGTCACTTGACCCCGTGTTTCGGCCTGGCCGGGATTTTGGGGGGGGGGGGGGGGAAGAGGCGGTGGAACCTTTAAATTGTGCTGGTGAAGCCGAGGGAGCAGTGAGAGCTGGTGAGTGCGTGGATTTACTTTACATCAGATTA
Organism: Pristiophorus japonicus; assembly: GCF_044704955.1. Taxonomy (NCBI): domain Eukaryota; kingdom Metazoa; phylum Chordata; class Chondrichthyes; family Pristiophoridae; genus Pristiophorus; species Pristiophorus japonicus. The sequence goes on along the minus strand of NC_091983.1, from coordinate 403,018 downwards.
ATATTGGTGTTTCTTTTTACTGAAATAAGGCAAGCTCGGGAAGAGATTTCTGAAACATTGAGATAGAGGGTGTTGCACACCTTGTATGGAAAATCTCAGTCTGAAATTAAAAGTTGGGGTATTCGGGGATGAATATAGATGGTACAGCACTATTGGCAGAATGCAATCGCGATTCGGTGTGTGTGTGTGTTTATGTGTATATATATATATATATATGTGTATATGTATATTTATATATCTGACTATTTGTACTGCACTTTTTTTGAGACAGGTGTCTGTTTAACCCTGCCTCCCCTCCCAGCACATACTGCAATGTTTTGACTGACAGGTGCCAAGCCCCACCCCTGTCAAGCTCTTAAACACCCCCCCCCCCCCCCCCTCCCCCCGTGGTGCCGAGAAGCAGAACCGAGAGAGAGACACGGG